>NC_080589.1:22633585-22866085 GCF_029962835.1 Magnolia sinica | reverse complement strand
TATTATGAGATCTAACGTATGTGTCTTCCCTTAAAGGAATTGATAAATAACGCCCTATCCATAACAATTTAGATATACATTCTTTTCTAAGAATTGCTTAGAAGCACGCCTAAAACCATGTGGAGCCATTAGATTTCACAAAACTCTCATATCAGTAATAATTACAAAAACGCCATTGCCTAGGCCACTTGATTCTAAATCACGTGGTTTTCACTATCCGTTTAATGTAAGATTTTATACCATGTCTAATTACCAAAAATTAACCATACACGTCGAATTTCAGGCCTTAGATCACAGTAAATCAACTACTTGACCTCTACATCCGTTCGTACACTTATCAGATCAAAATTCTGATCCGTCCATCTTATTCACACCATATGAATATGCTTAGCCTACCATTAGAATCAGAATTTGAGAAACTTTCATGTATAAGAAGTCACTTGAATCTAACGTTATATACGTCTTACCCATAATCACTCCGGAAACCCATTTTGTGTTTACCTATTCACAAAACTGACCATACATCCACCCATATGCATGGTTAGAGTGCTAACCATAAAGCTTCCTTATTTTTAACAAGTCACCTGACCGTCCATCAGGTTTGGATCCGCCAAATTGGTCATCCGAATATCAGGATGAATCGGTCATTGTAAAGATCTTCGGGTTTTACTCCCAACTACCTGGTAACTTGTCAATTGGAGGTGTACAAATGTTATTTTGAATTACGGAGTGTGCAAGCCACTAAAGGAGCATCTTGGACATCCTTGGGAGATCGGGGCCCAAACTGGACCAAGAGAAAGAGCACGAAAAATGAACAATGTCCGCCAAAATTCAAGAAATTCGGGCGGCACACTTCGACGTAATGGACGTCGGAAGCTGATTGAGAAATGAATGGCAAGATCGTAAATATTCATGAATGTCATTACATACTACCGTTGAAGCTAAAACATACTGTACGGCCCACCCAATCAACAGATCTGCCCCATTTTTGGACCCTAATCCTAGCAGGGCATGTTAAACACAATGAACAGAGTGGATCGTACAACTATAAGTAGTAAAGTAGACTTCCCACAAAATATCTCAATTCATTCAAATTTCTATGTGCATGGGATAAATACCATTTAATGCATTAACAGATCGTGCAGCTCACCTGAAGTTTGGATCTATTTCAAATTTTGTACCATGGGTTAACACGGTGTGCCAAAGACGGTGAATGTAGTTGATCTTCCAGAAGATCATCACAGGTGGACCCCCATCTATTTTGAACAACAAGAGAAAAAAAGAAACTGTTGCATGTTGTAAAAGCGGACGAAAAAGGAAAGTGACGGAATTATCACCACATGTTGACTAGTGGTGTGGCCCATCCAAAACTCGGATCTACCCCATATTTTGGCCCATGGCCTAACATTATCATACAAAGCAAATGAAGGGAGAGGATTTGCCTAAGTAACATCAAGAGGGACCCTACACGATGGCCCAACCAATCATGAGAGTGGTTCTAGAGGCAATTAGACGTTGGGCAACATCTGCTATTCAAATATGTTGTGTCCCACTAAAATGCTTAGATCCTTTCCATATCTGAACCCATAGGACTACATGATCTGGCTAAGACGATGAACGGTGTGGATTAGTCACAAACACCACGGTGAGCCCTATATTTCTGTGCACGTACACCATGGTGTAGTGCACCTGGTGTGCATCAGTCGTGCCAGGCAAGCCGACCAGCGCTGACCCGCGCCCTCTCTCGAACTGAGAAATTTCTCTCTCTCTCTCTCTCTCTCTCTCTCTCTCTCTCCGGTTTACACAGCGGACGGGCAGAAGTCCGTTCGTTTGAATTGGTGGCCCACCATCTAGCCCCATTGGGACGATCCGAACCGTCCATCTGACAGAGGACAGAAGTTAGGCCAAAACCCCTAAGTTTCATGCTATTTCACGGGTATGCATGCACACGAATCTCGCCCCAATTGAGCCCAAAAACACAAAATTTCCAAGAACGGAAGCTATCTCTTTTTCAGCTCAGTGATCCGAGTGAGGAGGATTCCTCTGATCTCAGGCATCCATTCAAGGTGCATCTTAGCCGTCCACTGAGGATGTCAGTTCTTCAAAACCAGGGGAGAAAACCTGCGGCCGAAACCGCTCTTCTTAGCTGTTTTTAGAAACCGGACGCTGGGATTAAATCCCAGCTGTTCATTCGCATCCAACGGCCCTAAGGGCATTGGAATCCCTACAAGAAAGGAGATAAACCACCCTAACTCCTGTCCTTGCGGCAACACAAAGGAAACCAGCCGTTTCCGTTCTACCCCCGAACCCACCACCCAAATCATCCTAAAGCTTCAAATAAGCATATCCATAAGCTCCCTAGGGTTCATATGAACCATCCCATGCTGTCAGATTGGAGGAAGAAGCCTCCATTCGAAATCCGCCATTAATGGCGTCATCTTCTTCCTCGCCGATCCACCGCACCTGACAACCCAAACCGAGTCGAATCTGGCTGGATTGGCGTCCTCAATGGGACATTTCTGACTGGAAAAGAAAGAGAGAGAGAGAGAGAGAAGATGGAAGAAAGGAGAAAGAGGAAGATGGAGTGGTGCGGCTTTTGCACCGCACCATCTCAACTCGACCCATTACTCAAGCCCTGTCCGCAGTTAGCACTGCTGGACGGCCAACAGATAAGAAGGAAAGAAAAGAGGGAGAGTGAGAGAGAAGAAACAGAGAGAAGAGAGAGAGAAAGAGAGAGAGAGAGAGGGTGCATTACTGCACCGACTCAACTCGAATCGGGCCGAGTCTGGCTCTGCCGAGCTGCGAGCCTGAGTCAGGTTGGGTTCTCTTGAGTCCGTTGCTGGACATTTTTCAGCAGGTAGAGAAAAGGGAAAAAGGGAGAGAAAGAAAGAAGACTTGAAATGCTGGGGTGTTGCAAGCTGCTGCACTGCTGAGTTGGGTGCTAGTCCTGTCCACTCCAGACCCGGTTTGAGTCATGCATTTGGGAGGACCCAAAACCTATCTGATTTTAAGAACAGGGTAGGGGAAGGAAGGAAAAAAAGAAAGGAAGGAGATAGAGGCAAAAAGGTGTTGGGTTGCTACTGAGTCGACTCGCTTTTGAGTCAACTTATGTAAGTCATCTTTGCTCCCCAAAGTATTTGATTCATTATGATTAGCCATTAACATGTTATTTATACTGGTGTTCATTATTAAATATTAGTAATAGATCACGCTATTTATTATCATCATACTGACTATTATTATCATAATAGTTAATGTCAAATCCATTGTTAATGTTAATGACGATTCCGTGGATAACATTACAAACATCAATTAACATTGTTACCATCTCTATCCTCATTAGAATTGTTATTATTAGAAATGAATAACCGGTAGTAAATTATTTGTATTGATACTAGTTATTTAATATAAGAATTATCATTATTAAAATATTAGCATTTATTTTGCTGTCCTAAAAATATTAACATTAACGATAGAACATACTAATTATCTTCATCAGAATGATTGTTAGTGTTATGTTAGCTAATATTAGGAATATTGTTAATATTAATAATTGTTTTGGGATTATTAAGACTATTATTCATCATGGGTTGTGGTTAGATAATTTACTATGATAATAGCTATTGTTAAAATTCCTAAAAAAATTAATAACCAATTTATTCGATTACTTTTATTCATTCATAATATCATTCATGGCCATACAAAATGGTGTTCAAATTCTGTAATCAAAACTTAGAATATAAACCTAGAATTAAACCCTAATTCTACATCAAAACCCTAAAGATAAATAACTAAAACCCTGGGCCATGATCTTAAACCTAGGTAGTGCATAGAACTTGGACCTAATTGTACGGGTTCATGATTTGTGGTAGGGAACAAATTCTAAGGGTGCAAGTACTTAGCGACACTAGAAGGCGATTCGAAGTATAAGGTGATGACTTTCCCCTTGAGCTTTCCATCTTCTCATTAGCTTAAGTTATAGTTTTTATTTAAATTTATATTTGATATCTCTCTCTTATAATCACATGTGTTGGCTGGTGGAAATTGAATTGCTATATTGCCTGCTTAATGTTCATCTTGTATGATTGTTCATGGATTATTTGTGGATTGCTTATGGAACTTGAATTGGTACACCAGTGGGAAACCCCCACCTATATGTGTACACCCATACTTGGGATGTAACCCGATTGATTGTGATAGTAATGGACCTTCGGCTTAGTGGTTATTAAATGGTGGTTTAAATTAACCAATGATGTGGGCCTACCATCCAGGGTTGTTGTGTCCAACGGTTTTCAAGGATGGTCTTTTATCGCATGATTTTGATACTCGCCCTATGTGGCTTATTTTGATATTTGTCTTATGTGTCTTGCTTTGATATCACCGTATGTGTCCTTGTCCTGGTATTTTTCCTATATGGGCTCGATGTTTTTATACTGTGCAACCATGCAATGGCAAGCCCCATATGTTGTAATATGATTGACTACTAGTCGACGGTTTTCCATTAAACATCTTAAGGTGGTAGCCTCATGAGCCGGGGATGGTGGTAATGGGACACTATACCCGAGCTGTCGGCCTACGCCGGGCTCTGAGCTCTCCGTAGTGACCTTGAGCTTACCTAAATTGGCTGGTTGTAACTGGACTAATAACAGTTTGGCTAATCATGCATTCATAGCATGTTGGCGATGACGGGTGGCTAATCTGGATGTTGTAGCACGTGCCCTTAGGATCTTCGGGGTATCATTTCGCTAGCTCCTAGACCACCGACTATCGACCCTGTCTGACTGGATGATTTTCCCAGGTCGATGATTCGCATGGGTAACGAGCCCAAGTCCAGCTGGATGTGCATCCTCAGGCCGATGTGCATTCATGCATCCATGCATTTAAAAAAATTGCATCATGTATTGTTTTGATTGCTTTGTTGTTTTATAACTATGCTTATCTAATGCAGCGGTGTGTAATCTTGAGGGGAATTCACACTGAGCTGGCCACTCATCCATCAAATATACAACCGTATAGGTAGTGCAGGTGACCCCGTATATTGGTGAGGAGCAAGCTATGGTTGACAAGGGTGCATGATTCTATTTGCTAAGGGTTGCTACATGATTTTACAGTTCAAGATTGTTGTAGTTTACCTTGTTTCACAAGTAATATTATGTCATTTTGTATTCGTAAGAATGGGGATATTAGTTTGTAAAAGTCATTATGGGCAACCACTTGTATATTCTAAATAAAAATTTAAGCTTCCCTTTTAGCTTACTTGTCCATTCTACGCTCATTTGCTTACTCTGATAAAGAAAAGAAAAAAAAATACGGGAATTTGACCATCCTTTAAGGTTAACACTTGGGTTTTTGGGAAACGAGTCATATACTCGGGTCCTGAAAACATGGGGCGTTACATTAGACCTTCAGAATTTGAAGCTAGATATGTCAGAAAAGTTACCACAAGGATAACTAGCTTGTGGCAGCCAAGCTTTTATAACAACGCCACTTTTTTATCCTTCGATGTCGGCTCTTCCTATCATTGTGAAGCAGAATTCACCAAGTGTTGGATTGTTCACCCACCTATAGGGAACATGAGCTGGGTTTAGACCGTCGTGAGATAGGTTAGTTTTACCCTACTGATGACGTGTTACGGTAGTAATTCAACCTGATTCACACAATTGGTCATCGCGCTTGGTTGAAAAGCCAGTGGCGTGAAGTTACCGTGTGCCGGATTATGATTGAATGCCTCTAAGTCAGAATCCAAGCTAAACATGTGGCACCAGCGCCTTTCACCCATTTGTCCACCCGCAGTAGGGACCGCAAGGTCCTCATGGGCTTGTGTCATTGGTGAAAGCCCTCAGGGAGGAAGAGCCGCACGGGGCCGCCTTGAAGCGAAATTTCTGTGAGACGGCGAGCTGAATCCTTTGCAGACTACTTAAATACACGACAG
Source organism: Magnolia sinica (assembly GCF_029962835.1). Lineage (NCBI taxonomy): Eukaryota > Viridiplantae > Streptophyta > Magnoliopsida > Magnoliales > Magnoliaceae > Magnolia > Magnolia sinica. Next base: position 22,860,153 of record NC_080589.1, on the reverse strand, counting down.
GGTATTGTAAATGGTAGAGTGGCCTTGCTTTCATGATTCACTGAGATTCAGCCCTGCGTCATATCGATTCGTCCCTCCCCCCTCCCCCCTCCCCCCTTTTCACTCGAAGGGCGCCAGTGCCGGAGGTTCGAGTCGCTTGCGTGGACGCCAAAGGGCTCCGCTTTCTGTCCCCGAACTCCTGTCAGCCTTAAAAAGAGTCAGAAAGAGTTAAGCTCGTTTGGGACCTATGCACACAACGCCCCCGCGCTGCGCCTGCGCGGCCAGAATACAGAAGTGTATAACTGCAGAGACACTTTGGGTGCTCCTTATCGCTAAGTGGGGATTTCGCCCCTTTCTGAGTTGGTAGAGCTTGGCTGTTGGATGGGGACGCCCATGTGACAGTCATGTTTAGCCTTTCATCATCGCATGCCCCTCCAGTGTCATTGCGTGGCCCGAACGATCCTTATACTATTCCAGTTGTGAAGCTTTGCCTTCGCCTTCGCCGTTCCCCACCAAAAATGCACACGGGTGCGACGGCTGGTGTGCGGCATAGGCACTGGGAACTGGCGCACTTCATGCACTTGTGTAGTAAGTAATGTGGGGGACTTTCCTCGACGATGCCTTCCCACCATAGCGCTAGCCCTGCTCACTAAGCACGGCGTACCCGCCTAATTCGCCCCAACGATGTCTTGCCCGCCGTAGCACGAGCCCCACCCGCTTAGCACGGCGTCCCTGTCTGTTGCCTAATTCGTCCCGATGTTGCCTTGCCCTTCGTGGCACTAGCCCATCCTACTTAACATGACGTCCATGGCCACTGCCTAATTGGCCTCTATGATGCCTTGCCCGTCATGGCACTAGCCCCGCCTGCTTAGCACAACGTCCCTGTCCACCGCCTAATTCACCCCGACGATACCTTGCCCGTCGTGGCACTAGCCCTGCCTGCTTAGCGTGGCATCCCTATTTGCCACCCAATTCGGCTCGACTATGCCTTGCCTGTCGTGGCACCCTGCCACCGACCCAGGGGTACACATACTATTCTAGTTGCATAACTTTACCTTCGCCTTCGCTGCTCCCCACCAAAAAATACGCGCATACGCGTCGGCGAGCGGGTGGCATAAGCGGTTGCAATTGGTGCACTTCGCGTACTCGCGCACTTGCGTAGTAAGTAATGTAGGGGACTTTACTTAACGATGCCTTGCCTGCCGTGCCCCTAACCCCTCTTGCTTACCATGACGTACATGTCCTCCGCCTAATTCGCCCCGACGATGCCTTGCCCGCCGTGTCACTAGCCCCACCCGCTTGGCACGGCGTCCTTGTCCACCGCCTAATTCGCCCCGACGTTGCCTTGCCCTTCGTGACACTAGCCTAGCCTGCTTAGCATGTCGTCCCTGACTGCCGCTTAATTGGTCCGGGTGATGCCTTGCCCGCCATGGCACTAGCCTCGCTCGCTTAATAAGGCGTCCCTGCCCACCGCCTAATTCTCCCTGACGATGCCTTACCCGCCGTGGCAGTAGCCCCGCCCGCTTAGCACAACATCCCTACCTGTAACCTAATTTGCCCCAACGATGCCTTGCCCGCCATGGCACTAGCCCTGCTTGCTTAGTGTGGCATTACTGTCTGCCTCCCAATTCGGCCCGATGATGCATTGCCCGCCGTAGCACCCCCGCCACCGACCCAGGGGTACATATACTATTCCAATTGAGCAGCTTTGCCTTCACCTTCGCTACTCCCCATCGTAAAACACACGCGCGTATCAGCTGGCGGGCGGCGTAGACACTGACAACTGGCGCACTTCGTACACTTGTGCACTTACGTAGTAAGTAATGTAGAGGACTTTCCTCGACGATGCCTTGCCCGTCGTGGCACTAGCCTCGCCCGCTTAGCAAGGTGTATCTGTCCACTGCCTAATTTGCCCCGACGATGCCTTGCCTGCCATGTCACTAGCCCCCCAGCTTAGCACGGCATCCCTGTCCACTGCCTAATTTGTCCCGACGTTGCCTTGCCCTTTGTGACACTAGCCCGCCTACTTAGCACGACGTCCCTGGCCATCGCCTAATTGGCCAGGCGATGCCTTGCCCATCATGGCACTAGCCCCTCCCACTTAGCACTGCATCCCTGCCCGTCGCCTAATTCGCCCTCACGATGCCTTGCCTGCCGTGGCAGTAGCCCCGCCTATTTAGCACGACATCCCTGCCTGTCGCCTAATTCACCCTGACGATGTCTTGCCGTCATGGCACTAGCCCCGCCTGCTTAGCATGGTGTCCCTGTCCGCCGCTCAATTTGGCCCGATGATGCCTTGCCCACCGTGGCACCCCCGCCACGACCCAGGGGTACATATATTATTCTAGTTGAGTACCTTTGCCTTTACCTTCGCTGCTCCCCACCGAAAAACACACCTGCGCGCATCGGCGGGCGGGCGGCATAGGCACTGGCAACTGGCGCACTTGCGTAGTAATTATTCTTCTTCTCTTTTTATGCCTCAATAGATATGGAAACAGCTACTAGGTGGTCGAGTTAAATCTACTTTTATAATTCCGAGCAACAATTGTATCCCTTATGCTTCATATAGTCACATGAGATGGTGGGTGCATCAATCGTATCTTGTTATTAAATACTTACTTGTGACTGAGGCCGTCTGGATTTCACCACCGAAGCTTAAATGTCGTAAATTTGAAGAAGGGATGGGTTTTGTGTCAGAGACAAGCCATGCCCCCTTTCCTGGTCACCTCTGCAAGAAGATATTTGTGGATGATCCAATCCGCGAGCAAAAACCTGCTAATACCCAAGAGGGTTGGGTTGCTCATGGGGTTATTATGGACTTTGAAGAAATCCCACGAGATCGTTCTGATAGATTATTTGAAGAGGTAACAGAAGCTTCTCCTTCGACTCAAGAAGATGTTGTTGTGCCCCAAGACAACTTAGCTCCTCCTCCTGCTTCTCAAATTGTCCGCCCTAGTCCATCTTCACCGATGACAAGGTCTCGGACGCGTTCTCAAACTTCTTCTCCCTTACAGCAAGAAGGCCTTGTTGCCTCAGCTTCTCTAGTACTAAAAGATCTTCAGCCACTGGGTAGCAGAATTTCTCCCTCTAAAGGGAAACAGGTCATAATCGAAGAAGTAGTAGAAGAAGAAGAGAGTTCGGCCTCTTCATCTGAAGGCACTGCTTCTGCTAAATATGATACTGAAGAGGATGATGAAGATGATGATTTCGAAGAGGGAGAAGTTGATATTGATGGTGAGGAAGGTGTTGCTGCAGAAGGTACTTCTACTGGCAAAGAATATGCCCCATCATCTTCTGAAGTTCTTCTTGATACTGATATTCCTGCAAGAACCCTAGCAATAATAGAGGAGGAAAATAATGAACCATTGATTACAGAGAATATGGATATTCACTAAGTAAGAAATTTTGTATGATTGTGGGTCCCATTGACATGGTGGGGTCCACCCCATGAACAGTTGTACAACAAGCAACATCATGTTGATACCACCCACTAGATGAATGACATGGCTATAAGGTACATACGTCGGGTGAGGCCCTCAACACATGCATGGTCTAAATGATGGATGACTTCTATAAAATACATGTAACGAGTTGGCTCCACTATCCAATGACTGATCCAACTTTGGTGGCAGATACACATCACAGTAGAACTTAAGGGATTTAATGGTAGGGATTTTTATTCCCACTGTTTCTTATAGTATGGTCCACCTAAGGCGTGGATCTGCCTCATTCTTTTACTCATGTCTCAAAGTGGTCTGAAGGAGTGGATGAATGGCCCAAATATACTTTTCATCACCAAGGTGGACCCTAGAAAAACCTGAGCGTTTTGAGTACAATTTCCACTGTCCAAGTGGCATGGCCTGCATGAGCTTCTAATGGGCCTGATTTTTTTATACTGTGCAATGGATGGGGCTAGTAAGATGGTTGAATGGTGTGGATTTAGCACATACATCATGGTGTGGCCATGATTAGCCCCACAAACTTTATCCCAAAGGTGGGCCTGCCCTCTGTCTGGACGTCACCTCCTCCACGCCCTTTCTTTTTTTTATTTTATTTTTTATTTTTATATTTCACATCAAGGTGGGTCACTTGAGAGATCCAGTCCATCTATTGTGTGTGTCCCACTTGGTGGAAGGGTCAGTCCAAGTTTCAGATGCATCAAATTTTAGGTGGGCCCCAAAAAGTACTTTTATATATTTTAGCATGTCTTCACATGATATTTGATGGTGTGGGCCACCTGAGTTCCGTGTACGGCTGATTTTTGGGGGATTCCATCATTTAAAGGGGTCCCATCAAATGCATGGTGCTGATGTCCGACATACATCATGGTGGGGCCTATGGCTGGGACCCACAGTCCCTGCCAACACAAGCAGCAAGACGTTGCTTGCTGCAGCGTCATCTGGACGCTGACAGCAACAGCGTCAGATGCTGTATTTTTTATTTTTTTATTTTTTTGTTTTCTTGTGGTTTTTCATAAGTAGGGCCCACGTTAAGATGATCTAGTCCATCTGCTGCATTCTATGGCTCGGAACAGACTTATTAGGCCTAATATTCAATATATTTTGACACACAGAAACATCGCAGTGGGCCCTAACAGTTTATCATTATTAAAATAATGTTTTTGATGGTGTGGCCTACCAGAGATTTGGATTGACTTCATTTTTCGGCTTAATGCCTAAAATGAGCTGGGGAATCAGATGGACGGCATGGATTAAAGTTATACATCATGGGTGGGGCCTGTTGTGGGCCCACGGCCCCTGCCCCTTTTATTCAAAAGCAGCTAGACGCTGCTTGCCGCATCGTCCAGCGTCCATTCTCTTTTTAAAGTTAATTTATTTTAAATGTGATGTGTGTCACATGTGTGTATGTGTGAGTATGTGGCCAGCCCAATGGGCCACACTTTGGACAGTTTGGATGGCCTACAAAATTTTGGTGGGGCCCACAATCAATGGGTCCCTCATAAAGTCGATAAAAAATTATTATTATTATTATTATTATTATTATTATTATTATTATTATTATATGTATTATCCCATGAATACACACCATTAAATACATCATTATCATCACCATTATTGATCATCTTTTTATATGTACTCTCCTATGTATCCACATCATTGATCACATCAAATCGTCACCACTAATAATCATACAAATAATAAAAAAGAAAACAAGCCAAGAGTGGAGTGGGTGTACTCACCTTGATGGATTAGATGGATGGTTGAGATAGATGAAAGGGATGAGATTGATGGAGTTGATGGCCCACCAAGATCACTCTTCTCTCTCTCTCTCTCTCTCTCTCTCTCTCTCTCTCCATGTGTAGAAAATGGGGAAATACTAAGGGATGAAGGACTATTTGTAAAGAAATTGTTAAAATGTGGTTAGATTCAATTAATGTGATCTTGGTTAGCTTAGATCAGGATTATGACAATTAATTCATAATTTGTAGTTAATGGTGGGTTAAAGGAGCATGGGATGGCATGGTGTGATGATGTCATGCTTAAAGTGTGGCATGGAAAAGAGTTGACTTGAGGTGTACATGAGAGAGGGAGAGGTATGGGTGTGTGACATCACACACATGGGTAGAGATTCTCTCACCCATGTGTAGCATGTACATGTGTGCATGGCATGTGTTGTGCACATGTGTGGAATGGAGTACATGGCGCCTTGCGCACATGATATATTAATGATTCTTCACGGCGTATCTCACTAACGGAGTATCGTACAGACGCATGGGTGGTACCTACGCGATCGTAGCGTCGTGGCAGTCGATATGAAATAAGTTTCGAGGTCTTGGGGTTCCGATTAGTCGGGTGTATACTATGAACAACCAATCCAGGTCTAGCTAAGGGCATCGATTATCGTGTACATATGCATAGAAAATGGTATGGAATGGATGGGGTCTTACAAAAATGATTTTTCTAGCTATTAACAATTTATTCATCATAGGAAGTATATCATCTTCTTTGAATGATTATCTCCTGTAATTCTTGGACTGCCTAAATTCCTTCTTCCTTTGCTTATTGGTATGTTCATTCATACTTCCTTTATCAAGTTCTCCTTGCCCATTCTTCATCTTTCTTTCTTCTTCCATCTTCTTCATCTTTCTTTCTTCTTCCATCGCATCAATTGGTTTTCTTCCAAGGTTCGAAATCAATTGGACCACATAAAAGTCAGCTACTCGTGTAATAATTCTTTCTAAATTGCAAGCCTCTTTAATCAGATCTTGAAATGTTTGTATATTTAAACCTTTAAGACTTAGCGCAATGCTAGGCTTTATGCATTGTAAGCATAATTTGTTCTTTTTCCTCTTTCACAAATTGCAAACATGATGCCCCTAGGATTCTCCATCGATTAATGAATTCTTCGACCAATTCATCCTCTCTTTGGCGAACAGAAGCTAAATAAGGACTGACTTCTTCAGAGGATGATTTCACAAATCGTGAATCATAACGAGAATTCCTGAGCGAATCCATTGCTGCCAACCATCCTCTTGTTGCAACAACCTTCCTTTTATCTTTCCCAATTTTTAACGGATTCCCTGTGAATGTAGCATTTACAATCACTTTCTTATCTCACTTCTCATCCTTTTTCATTACTATTTCACTATGTTTTATCATTCTCTGCAACATATCTTTTAATGTAAAATAATTTTCTGTCGAATGCCCAACATAATGATGATAACGACAATATCTCTTATCTTTAGTCATTTCGACTTCTTCTGGATGTCTTGGTTGGGGTAATTGAATGGTTCCAACAACTAGTAGTTGTTCCATCTTTGGTATGACATCTTCCTTTTCAAAATCGTATTCCTTATGATAATCATTCGACCGAGTTCACTTATCATTAACTCGATCTTTATACCGATCTGAGTCTTCTTTCTTTCTTATCTCTCGCTTGTTATAAAAAGTATTTTTCTTTCTTTCTTAAGCAACATTGTTTACTAACAGTCCATTTGATCCTCTTTTATCTGTTCGAGTCTGAAATGCCGACATCTTCCTGGCCATCAATTCCAAAGCATGCGCTTTTGTCGCTAATTCTCAGAAAGTTTTTATGTTAGCGCTTGTGAGTCCAAAAGCAATTCCTGACTCCATGGAATTCAAACACTTGTTTACTTGATCCTTCTCTTCTGGTAACAATCTACATGAAGCCCCTAAGGTCTTCCACCTATCGATGAATTTCTCTACGGGTTCATTCTCTCTCTGCCTGACAGAAGCCAATTCCGCAACACTGACGTCACGTTCTGATGAAAAGAAGTTGGATATAAACGCATCCTGCATCTATTCCCAAGTTTGTCTCGATCCTGTTGCTAGGCTAGAGTACCATCTAAATGCTTTACCAGTCAAAGAAGACCCAAATAGTCGAAGGTAATATTGCGGTATTGTAGAAAAGTTCCCCGTGCTTGTGATGAAGTGCACGAGATGTTCTTTCGGCAATCCGTCTCCATTGAACTTTTGAAAATCAAGATGTTTGAAGTTGACTAGAAAGGGAATACCCTCCACCTCTCTCGGGTATGGAGTTTGGTATCTGAATCTTCCGGCATTCTCCCGTTCTTTTTCTGTTCTAATAGCTTCTGTGACTACCTGTCTTATTTCCTCCTGGGTTATTGCTCTTGCTGTGGGAGCGGATCCAAGCGATCCTGCTCTCGGCGGCTGGGTACTTTCAGGTTGTTGTTCTTGTTCGTTCATATTACCCATCATTAGAGGAGTTGTCATTTGCGCCACATTATACGCGAGAGTTGTTAAAGTTTCCCAAAGGTTCTTGCATTCTTCCATTAGTGTCTTCTGCGTTTGTGCCATCTCAGCCATATGATCCTCGGCGGTTAACGGGGGTCCTTGACTTATCCCGATCATATGTATTGTTGCTTCTCCGTTGCTTGATGAAGTTGTAGTTGGGGTAGAGTATGAATATACCGACGTAATGGGGCTTACGAAAAGAGGAGCGTCATCGGACTTTCCACTACTTCCATAGTAGTCGGTGGTTTGGAGCGGCACTGGAGTTGGTGAGCTTACAAGTAATGCCTTACCCTTCTGTTCCTTTGTCCATCGAGCTTACGAGTCAGGAAATCATGCGATGTCAATAGAGGAACAATCCTCCTAGGGTATATCGCAGGAGGAGCACGCTCAGGATTCTTTCTTGCAGCATTTTGCGTCACTGGACTCCTGATTCTTTGTGCAGATGGATTCATTCTAGTTGTTGCTGCATTCCGGGCCCTGATTCTTCGGGATGTCACGACGACCCAATCTCTGTCATTTTCCTGTGCTGAAGGCGAAGCAAATATGACTCCGACCATCACTTGAGATTTGTCAGTCTTGTTTGCGAGAGATTGGACCTTATCGTCCAAAAGCTAGTTTGTAGTGTATTCCACTGTGAATCTAGTCGTGGTAAAATAAAAATTAACTTTCCTTGTTGAATTGCCATTGTTTGTAATTTGCAATGGTATTTTCTTACCTTCAAACAAAATACAAATTTACAATTAGTATTTGGATAATAAAGTATTCTATCTTAGAGATGAAGGGGAGGATGTTTCCGTTGAGAGTCGCCATTTTGGCGTCGGAAAGACGCCAAACTAAGATGAAAGTTCCTATTACTCTCTAAATGTTAATATTAAATAAGATAGAATCCCCAGCAAAATCACTATTTTTTTTCGACAAGAAACAAATGCATTCAATTTGGGACATTTATCTTATTTAATCATAACAGTAAGAGAGTATGAAGAAACAATCATCATTTACTTATATATTAAGTTCGTTTACATCCTTTGATCCCTTGATTCTAAGTTAGAATACTTGGAATGTAAAGTCACAAGAGTTTTGAGTATTGAATCTAAATATGGATATCAAATTCGGCAGCATTTCGGCTTGTGATTCGATCATCTCATCAAGAGACATCTCATCAAAGGAACATAATGGTCTCGTATTTTTCTTCTGGAGAAAATCCTGGAACTAAGGAGAGCATAATTTCGATAGCATTTAAGTCCTTTGATGATACCCGTGCAACCAATATGGTTTGCGTGGGTCCATGCAACGACATGGTTTGCGCGGGCTCGCGTAACTGATTTCCTTCTATCTTCCCTTGAATACCTTTAGAATCTCTTCTTCTTCGAAGCTCTGATCTTCCTCAGAATTCTTGATGATGCAAATGAGAGGGGAAGCAGGGTATTTATAGGCCTCCACACGTGCGAACCCTCGAGACTTGTACTATGGGCCCACCTTTCATCGAATCTTAACCATCAATCTAAAGCAATTTGAACCAATCATTGCGCTGGTGCGCGCAACTAACCCATGCGTTTGCGCGAGTTCACGCAAATGTTATGAAACTAACACAAAATATTTGATTTCCTCCAATCAAATACCCTAATTCGTGCTTAGAAGAATTCAGAGAATTCATTTATATAGGCTTTGTTTGGACTGGCTTCAAAATTGTCTTCAATTTAGGCAGTTTATCTAGCTTTCATGGGACTTCGATGACATCGAAGATCCATTATCGAGTTCAATTCGATTTTGGAAATTGTCAACAACCGTCTACATAAGTCCTTTGATGAGATCGCCCGACCTTTAATGGCATCGAACTAGCTTCAATGTCATCGAACATGTTCTCGATGGGATCAAGAAACGTCCAAAATTGTCCGGCAAGTTCACCCCAAAATTCATGATATTTCTGATGTAATCGAACTAGCTTCCATAGCATCAAACTTTTCTTTGATGGGATGGAAGGGGTCTTTGATGGGTCGAGAATTCCACCCATATATCCAGTAATCAAACTTGATTTTTATGATTTTCCAATGAGATTGAGCCACCTTCAATGGCATTGAAGTTGTGTTCGATGGTATTAAATTGTCGAGTTCAAGACTTCCATATTTTTGCACTTTATAATCTCGAATTTCTTCCCTCTTCACTTGGTTTTCTTAGAACTTAGACTCTTGAAATCTTCAATCTTAACCTCCAAGTATCCAATCCTTTCTTTGGTAATTCTTGAGCATCAAATCCATGCTTTTAACATCCTTTTCACTTTTAGCTCTCAAAATCACTTCGCAAGAGAAAACATATATAATTAAATCGATTAAGCACTATCATGATCATAAAATGAAGTCATAACTAGGGGAAAATATGCAATATTTCATACTCAACATGATAAAAAATCTGGGGAGAATCTCACAATGTATACGAGCAAGATTACCCAGCAAAATCCTAGCTAAAGATCATGCAAATTGAGGCATAATCGGAGATATCCTCGAGAGTAGATTCCATCTCCAATAGGGGACCCTCTAGCATATCCTGTTAATTTACTCATATACGCAAGATGCCTAACAAACCTATAAATATATCACCCTGCTTAAGGGAAAAGGTATGCACAAAGATCTTGACTTTGGCCACACCTACTTTGGGTTCATTTACATGACTTGGCCATCGGAGGGTCCCCGACCATAACCGGCGCCCCCAGTGTCACTATGTTCTCCATTAACGTGCATATACCCATTAGCTTACTGGAGGTGTTATGAGATTGACTAGATTTAAGCAATAACAAATTTCATCCTCAATGATGAAGATGAAGCTAATCTCCACCTTATTCTAGATATTAGACTTGAATCAATAGTTAAATCTTTGTCTAAACCCTCCAGAACACCCATATAGGTGAATCTTCTCGGCATTACAACTTCGCATTAATTGTAGGAGATTCACCCTAACTCCTATCACCTTGATCAGCATATCGGAGTATCACATGCAAGGTGTTTGATCTTCAAGTTGAAGCATTGGTAAAGCATCGACATCATGATTGGGGGAGAAAATGGGAGCTAATTAAAGCATGTGAGATCATTAATCAAGCAACCCGAGATAACATAATAAAATGGGCTCAATCCGACAAGTTGTCATTTGTAAGAGTCTGTATACTCTTTTTCCTTATGTAGAATTAAGGATAAGAGTTTGTTAGTAAAAGTCAATAGGTTCTTATTGAGACCTAATTATTGCATATTTATCCCTTCAATTACATTAGCTTTCCTGGCATTTAAGTGTTAATCCAATATAATTATGTATGTTTTTATCATGTGAGGTGGTTTTGGACTTAAAGATAAATATGCACCTAAAAGGATGGATTTAGAGCTTAAAATAAGATATTGAAGAATTGGAGATGTGAAAGTCATTAATGAAGAATTCACATGCAAAAGATCCAAGAAAAGAAAGTAGAAAGGATTGAGAAAAGACTGGAAAAATCACAAGTCCAACAAGAGAACAAACAGATTATTTAATCCCACCTAAGGTCGGTTCGTTCGACCGAAAGTGCACAAAATAGTCCAACAAGAAATTGTGATTTCAGAATTAATTTGGCTCGACCTTCGATCCCACACCTAAGACAGCTTCGGTGGGACTTAGACAGATTCTACACAGATTTTTCAAATGAACTTCGGTGAGACCGAATCACAACAAAAGTGCAAAAATTGAAGTCGGTTGAAGGTCAATGCGAACTTTTACTATTTAAATGAGTTTTCTTAGTTGTTTTATAAACTAATTAGAGATAGGGAGAGAGACCAAGGGGTGACGAAGTCTCTACAAAGCCATTTTTCTTCTTCCACTTCTAAATTCTAGTTTGTTTTTCTTTTATTTTTTCTTTTAGGCTATTATCCATGTAGGATCTAAGCTCTTCTGTATGGTCAAATTCACCAGATACCGGTGTGTGCACCCAATCAAAGATTGTCCTATAATCCCTGCATTTCAAGTGGTGTTGCATGTTCAAGAAACCTCTACAGATGCCTATCAACGTGTAAGGCCCGTATCCTAATCTGTATCATTCCTTAGACTCCCACGATCCTCCCCGTCGAATTCCAACAATCTGCGACCTGTAATCGGCATTTGCTCATGACCATAAGTCTCATCCTGTAGATCTGAGTCGACTTGACCCAAGACTTGTACCATTGGAACTGCACCATCGCCGCGGTTCTAATGTCATGCCTTGCGCACCGATGTGATATCCAGGCCAGGAGTTGTGAGCCCGATTTATTTTGAGGAAAACGCTACGCATTTTCCAATTTTGAGAGAATCTCTACCCAAACATCACATCAACCAATCAAGTACAAGTCAAGTACAACCCATACCTAACCCATCCCTCTCTTACCAATAAGGCATGACACCCATCCCTCTCTCACCCAAAAGTCAACCAAGCCCATATCCTCCATGTCATTTCTTCTTACAACACCCATTCCTCTCTCCCATCTCTCACCCATTCCATCTTATCTCCCTCCATTTCCCAAGCAACCATGAGAGAAAAAAACTAAGGAGAGAAAAGAGAACTCAAGATCAAGGCCCACTTTTCTACCCCCAAATCTCACCATCCAACCCTTCAATCTTCATCATCCTTCATCAAAGTTGAAGCCAAGAAGCCTAGCATTCCAAGGAGCCTAGAAGATTAGCAATCGGTAGGTGATCTAGGATTTCCACAATGGATTTGAGGGCCCACATGTGGTGGGACCCATTTAATGTATGCATTGTAAGATAGGGAGGGCTCATAGTGGCGGAGTCCCTCCCCTCCACACGTCTCTCTCTCTCTCTCTCTCTCTCTCTCTCTCTCTCTCCCCCTCCCGCCCTCTCCCTCTCTCTTTTCCTGGTTTGCTGGCCCACCCAATTAGCCCATGTTTGGACGATCCAGACCGTCTGGCAAGTGGGACGACCTTGTTGTCCACCCTGCTGGACTGACTATCCAGTTAGATGGTCTGGATGAGGGGAAAACACAAACATCAGCTTGATCAAAACGATGGTGGGCCACCACGTGGACCACCATGATAGATGTGTTTTATCCAAGACCGTCTAGTCCCTGGACGTAGACTGGACCCCACCTGATATACTTGTTTCAAATGCAACGTCCAACAGTTGGACGTGGCTCTGCATGATCTATATATTTCATATCCACACCGTCCGTCCAGGGCCCGGACATGGGGCCACCTGGATGATGTGTTGTATACCCACACTGTCTGTAACGCCCCATGTTTTCAGAACTTGAGTATACGACATATTTCCCAAAAACCAGAGTGTTAACTTATAGAGAGCCAAATTTCATCAATATATTTTTTTTCTTTCATTCTTTATTCATTCAGAGCTACCAATTAGCGTAATATGGACAAATCAAACGTAAAGAAAAGTTGCATCATCATTTAAATATATAAGAAGTTGCCCATAATGACTTATACAAACCAATGTCTCAACATTTATAATTACAAGATTTACATACATGAGAAATAACAAAAAACATATAAATGTAAGCCGCAAGACCGCGCGGCTCCTCCTAGCAATACAACCATGCATCCAAGACACCTGTGCACTGCTCCTCATCAAGTCTGAACATATACATCATCTGGGCCACTTGTGTTACCTATACGGTTATATAATTGATGGATGAGTGGCCAACTCAGTGTGAATTCCCCTCAAGATTACACACCGCCACATTAGGTAAGCGTAGTTATAAAAACATAACAAAACAATACATGATGCAGTCTTATTATATGCATGGATGCGTGAATGCAATCATCGCCTTGGGGATACTCATCCGTGCGGACGTGGGCTCATCATCCATGCAATCATCGACTTGGGAATACTTATCCAGTCGAACAAATCCTTACATCATGTACGATAGCGATAGATATTGGTCTGTGCCATATATGCATGATTAGCTAAGCCATTATTAGTCCAGTTACAATCAGTAAATTTAAATAAGCTCAAGGTTACTATGGGGGCTCGTCACCGGCGTATGCTGACAGCTCAGGCATAGTGTCCCATTCCACCATCCCTAGCCGATGAGGCTACCACCTTAAGATGTTTAATGGAAACTCATCAACCAGTGGCCAATCATATTCCAGTACATGGGGCTTACTATCGCACGGTTGCATAAATAAAACATCGAACCCATATAGGGAAAAATACCAAACAAAGCCACGTAGCGCGAATATCAAACCAAGCCACATAAGGCTATTATTAAAACTAAAGCCATGTTGGGCCAATATCAAAACCATGCGATAAGAAACCATCCTTCAAAATCATTGGACACAACAACCCTGGATGGTAGGCTCACATTAATGATCAATTTAGACCACCACTCAATAACCACTTAGTCGAAGGTCCATTACAATCACAACTAGTCGAGTTATATCCTAAGTATGGGTGTACATTTATAGGTGGGGGTTTCTCACTAATGTACCAGTTTAAATCCCATAAGCAATCCACAAATAATTCATAAGCATGAAATAAATATACAGGATGAACATTAAGCATGTGATGTAGCAACTCAATTCCAACAATTTACACATGATTATAGAATAGAGATCTCAATTATAAATTAAAATAAAAACTATAACTTAAGCTAATGGGAAAATGAAAAGCTCAAGGGGAAGAATCATCACCTGATGAACCGAATCACCTTCTAGTGTCGCTAAGTACTTACGCCCTTAGAATCGAATCCTACCACAAACCATGAACTTGGGCAATTAGGTCCAAGTTCTACGCACCTCCTAGGTTTAAGGTTATAGTATAGGGTTTGAATCATTTATCCTTAGGGTTTTAATGTAGAATTAGGATTTTCATCCTAAGATTTTATTATAGGCTTAGATTTTAGGTTTTTGAATCCTAGATTATTATTAATAATAATATTATTATTATTATTGTACCATAGGGCCAAATAATATTCATGATAGGATTGTTAATCCATCCATATTAATAATGATGGTGCACAAGTTCATATTTAAATATACTGGTATTATCCATTATTCTTTTAAATGACTAATCATGCAAGTAATAATAATAAGATCTTTTACTAACAATAATATAATTAGGATTTACACTTATAATCGTATTATTAAGGATTATACTAATCCCAAAATGATAAATATTTTCTAATGATAATAATAATACTAGCTATCTATAATGGATTTAGTCACGATAATAAATACTATGATCTACCATTGAGACTAACGTTTTAAGAGAGTTAAATGAAATTCTACTATGTAATAACTAAGATTTGTTTATGATAACTAGGTTGAGCACAAATGATTTACCAATGTCTAATCATATCTAATGTTATCAATCCTCATAGAATAGTGGTAAAAATGGTCAACATAGTGTGGACTATTATCAATGGTAATATTTAGGAATAGATACTAATATCTAACATCCAACCGTTGTAGTTTTATATTAACTAGTACTAACACAAATTAACCTTCTAGTAGCTAATCGCATTTAATAACTGCAATAGTTATAATAACACTAATGATAATAGTGAATCAAACAATTTATGTTGGGAGAGAAAACTGACCCATGTAAGTTGACTCGACGACGAGTTAACTCAGTTAGAGTTGAGTGAGTTGATTTTCCTCCTTTCCCAAGCAAGTTCCTCTCACTAAATGAGCACGTTGCTTCCTCCATTTCCTTAAGTATGAAAATGAGGACCCATGCTCGACTCGGCCCATCTAAACTTGGCCTCAACCGAGTAGACTCGATTCCAGCCGAGTTGACTCCGCCTCCTCTCTCTTCTATATCAGTCTCTACTCCTCTTTCTCTATTTCTTCTCCCACTCCCTCTCTTCTTCTTATTTAGAGAGATCCAACAGCCTCTGGACTCAACCCAGCCAGTGGCCGGCAATCTGACTCGGTCCCGAACCGAGCTGACTCAGTTTGGCTAGGACAACCTTATCCATCTTCTTCTCCTTCATCTTCTTTCTTCCTTCTTCCATCTCTCCCTCCCTCTTCTTCTTATCCTTTTTCCTCTCTCTGCAACACACACGTTTAACACCTAGACATAGCAAAACTAGACCCAACTGGGAACGAACTTGCTCGACCCGAAAAGAAACTCGGCTGCACAATGCAGTGCAACAGCGGGACTTGGTCCCAGCCTCCAACTCTCCTTTTTCTATCATTTTCTTCTCCTTTCTCTTTCTCCTTTTTCGGGTGTGCTCCGTAAGGTCCAAACCAAGCCAGACGTGACACAGTCCAGCCGCACTCAAGCTGTTACTCGGCAGAGAAGAAAACCTCCGATAATGGCAGCTTCGACCTCCCTGCTTCTTCCTCCAATCCAGTCCTTAGGGATTGTCTGTTTAGTCCCTTGAAAGCTTGTAAACAAGTTTCATTGAAGCTCGATGGAGGATAGGATAGTGGGTTTGGAGATAGAAGACAACAGTTGTTTCTCCTTTGGGTTCTCGTAGGAGCTAGGAGAGAGCCATTTTCACTCCTTACTTATGGCCAAAACCTATCTCTCAGAGCCGTTGGATGGAAAATAAATGGTCAGGATTGAGCTGGCTTACATCAGTCTCCAAATACGACTAGCAAAACCAAACCGTTTGTGGTTTCTCTTTTTACAGTGGGTAGAAAACCCTAGGGCGGTTTGGAATGGACGGTTAGGACAATCCTAAACGAATGGTTGAGATTGAGAGGCTCCACTTCATGCGGATCGTCCTCCTGGCAAACTAAAATAGAAATTGCAGTTTTTCCATTTTTGGAAATGCTGCACACGGCTTTTTTGGGCCCAGTTTGTGCACAAGAAAATGTGCATGAGCGTGTACGGATGTTGTGGATTTGTTCGGCCCCATCACCTGAATCAGATGGACGGTTTGGATTTGATTTAGGTGGCCCATCTTGGTCACACCGGGTTGATTTTGGGGCAGCTAGAAACACAAACTCGTTTGTACGCTAGCTCGGTTCAGCTGGAACTGTGCACATCCTCATGGGCGTCAGCACAAATAAAATTTTGGGTTTGGTGAGGCCCAAGCTTTGAACACGATGAACGGTTCAGATCATGTAGTGAAGCAGTAGATGTGGGCCCCATCTTAACCAAACGGAGGCAGTCCATTTTTTAACGGGTACAGACACAAAACCGAAAGGGAAGAAGGATGTTTCCTTTTTCGAAAATATTGGGTCCAACCCGCCTTGACCAGATCTATGGTCTGGTGAACTGCAGGTGCACCACCTTAGCACACGCACGCAAAGGGTGTGGGGCCCACAGTGATGTTTGTGAGAAATCCGTTCCGATCATAGGGTTCCAATGGCCCAATTAGAACTATCTGCCCTGATATGGGACAAATCCCAAGCTTTGGTGGGCCATGCCAATGCACTACAGTTTATAAACGCTGATTTCTATTGCTCTAACGGTCAGATTGCCATACCATCAAAAATCAACGGTCTAAAGGAGTCCTACTTCAATACTAGGAGTCCATTGATGGTCATAGTAATGACTAGGAATGTCCACGTGGCATCTTCTATATTTTTCTTATTAAAGTATCGTTTAATGTTATTGTTAATGTTCATATTATGCTAATTGTTTTATTTATATATATTTATTTTACTTGTACTGAATGATCAAGTCATTAATCGATTTCATTTCATTGATTTATGGTTAGCTTAATCCTAGTTCGAGTTATCAAGTGTCCAATAGGTTTGGGCAGTTAAGTAAAGGTTCATGACAATCTAATGACACTATAACCTAGTTTGGTTAAATAGCAGGGTCTTCATAGCTCTACGGTTGGATCGATCCTGGTTTTAATTTCTACGGACAAGAGGCTCTATGGCTCTTTGGTGTGTTCAGGCCCAACTCTTTTGTAAATTAGACGCTCCTAATAATATTATTTGTACTCTTATACCCTACGTATTGTTACTATATTTATATACATGGATGCTTATTCGTTTGTCTTTTTATTCATAGGATCTGCCTTTGATCATGGCCGTCAGCATTGAGCCATCTATCCAATCTCACACACCTCTATTACTGGAGTAGTTTATGGTTAGATTTTACAATGCAACGGTCGACTTAGGAAGACTGATCGTTAAATTGATCAGTAGAATGTTGTGAGTCTAATGGGCAGTGGATTTACTAATTCAGGTCCCACGGCTCATGATGTATGGTTTAATTAGCTTATTAAGGCGATTGAGGTCCCAAGGATAGTGGGTTCCTAAAGACCAGTGCAAATTTCATGATGAGATGGTCTTTGTCCTCGAGACTCAATGGCTAGATGACCTAATATATGAATCAAGGTTGTACTAGACGGTTGACATGGATAGATTGAGAATCACTATATAACTAAGTTACATGGGTTCCCACACGCGTGTAAGTTAAATCAAATTTCCATGGTGACACCCAAGTACTGAAAGTACGGGGCATTACACTGTCCACACATGGGACCACTTGATGTAAGTGTTTTATCCACCGTCCACACGTGTGGACCACCAGGATTTATGTATAGTATTTGCATTGTCCAGCAGCAGGCATTGCTGGAGATGTAAGACACAAATATCAGCTTAATTCAGATCAGGTGGGCCACGTACACGTGACCCCACCTTAATGTATATGTTATATTCACATCGTCTAGTAGCTGGACGGTGGGTCCCATCTGATACATGTGTTGTATCCACCGTTCGTCTATGTGGACCATGATTTATATTTTATATCCATATCTGGACAGTTGAAATCCACCATGATGCATGTGTTTCATCAACATCGTCCATCTAATGGGGCCAACCGTGATGTATGGGTCTTATCCTCACCGTCCAGCCACCTCTATGTATGTATTTCAGCCACGCCGTCCATCTGTGGGGATCACCAGCTATATAGTTGTTGTATTGATGTCAGCAAGCTATGTGGGTCTGATCATGAGGTATGTGTTATGTCCCAACCGTCCATCTGGACGGTGGATTCACCCAGCTATATAGCTGTTGTATTGACGTCAGTAAGTTCTGTGGTTTGATCATGAGGTATGTGTTATATCCCAACCATCCATCTGTGTGGGACCCACCTATGATGTACATGTTTCATCCGTCCATCCTGTACAGGTGATATATGTGTTTTATCAATACCATCCGTCCAACTAGACGAGAGATCCACCATGATGTACGTGGGTCATCCATACCGTCCAATCATTTGCAGAAATTATTTTATGGCATTACAAAGAGAATGAGATAGATCTAAATTTCAAATGGGACCCACCTGTTTTATCCGCATGGCCCATGTGATGTATGTGTGCTTCATCCACACCGTCCAAGTAGGGATGGTGGGACACACCATGATGTTTGTGTTTCATATCCACGCTGTCCACTCAGTGGGTCCCGCCTACCTCACGCAAGGCCCACCTGCTGTGTAGGGCCCACACGTCGTATGTACAAGGCCCACCTAATATATAAGGTTGTGGGTGAGGCCCATTGTGATGTATGTGGCCCACCGTGATGCGGCCCATTGTGATGTGTATTAGGCCCATGAGATGTGGCCCATTGTGATGTATTTGAGGCCCAAGTATGAGGCCCATTGTGATTTATTTGAGGCCCATGTGAGGCCCAATGTGATGTACATAAGGCCTATAGGATGTGGCCCATTGTGATTTATTTGAGGCCCAGATACGAGGCCCATTGTGATATATTTGGGGCCCATGGGATGTAGCCTATTGTGATGTATTTGAGGCTCATGGGATGTGACCCATTGTGATGTATTTAAGGCTAATGAGTGAGGCCCGATGTGATGCATGTGAGGCCCTTGTATGAGGCCCAATGCGATGTATATGAGGCCCAATTATGATGTGTGATTCCACCATGATATATGTAATGATGTTTATGATGCCCATTCATCTTCCTAGTTGGTTCTAAACGGGCCATGCCTTGGGAGCAATGATGGTTTCATGTCTACATTATAAGAGCAATTATGGTTAAATGCCCACATTGTTACTCTCCCTAGGGCCGTTATTAGGCCCATTCTCATCTCCCCTTAGTGGGTTAACCCAAACCATTGGGCCCCCATAATTGTTAGGCCCGTTCTCATCTCCCCTTATTGTGGGCTAACCCAAATTGATGGGCCCCCACAAGTACAAATATGATCCATCTCACCTTTTTGGGCTATCCCAAACTATTGGGCCCCCATCGATGCTAGTAGAAGTACCCAAACCTTGAAGCCCACCTTGTGTTCACACCAGGCCTTCTATAAGAAATGTGGGCCACTTAGATTCATGTTTTGTCAACGTTTAGTGACCATACCCAAGGCTCACTTAGGTGTTGAGCGGGGTACCCAATCTGCTTGAAAGGACAGATAGTCCTAGGTATAGTACTCCACCAAACTCACTTTGCGTACGTATCGGGCTTTCCATAGAAAAGCCCAGTTTATTACATGATATAGAGATTTAGGAAGCCCAATTGTTCACCCTGTTAGCTCACCTTGTGAACTCACCTTATCATATACCTACTTGACTCACCACGAGAGGAGTATCCTACCCTTATACCCCATTTGCTAGGACCTCGTGACATGTACATATCATCCGCACCATCCATCTCTTTGTTGAGATAAGTGCGAGGTCCATCCTTGACATTAATGTATCATCTAAGCCATCTGTTGCTTAGTACATCATCACCCCTTGCGGTAGATAGAATAATATGTAGATAGAAGAATATATCCACTATGTAGAACCTATCTCGACGTATGGACTAGATGTAACACCCCGTACTTTTCTACACTCAGTGTTACCAGGAAGACCAAATAATTCATGATATGATTGTGTGTGTATGTGTATGTATGTGTGTGTGTGTGTGTGTGTGTGTGTATATATATATATATATATATATATATATATATATATCAATACAAAATAATTTTATAATTATTTGTAATAATACATATGTTTACTTAAATTATTCAGGTTAAGTATATTATTTATTTTTATTATTTAAACTGTATATAAAATAAATTGCATACCAACACATCACAATATAATTGATGCATATTAATTAATGCTTGCATTTTATAATTTAACTAATATTGTCGTATTATACTACACATAAAATATGTATCACT
Source organism: Magnolia sinica (assembly GCF_029962835.1). NCBI lineage: Eukaryota > Viridiplantae > Streptophyta > Magnoliopsida > Magnoliales > Magnoliaceae > Magnolia > Magnolia sinica. The sequence goes on along the minus strand of NC_080589.1, from coordinate 22,839,379 downwards.
TAATATTAATCTTACTATACTATATATGCATAAATAATAATAAAAATAATAATAATACATTATAAATATTAATAAATACTTATCCATAACTATTAATTTATTATACTAAGCAAATATGTATATATATTTTTATTATATAATCTAAAATAGATAGTGGCCCTGATAGGCTCGCTAGTTAGATGGACGACCCTGATTGTGAGTGTGGATCTCGAATCTCCATCGGATCAATGATAATGGACACTAAATGGCCATATTTCAGTTGATACGGCCCACCTAAGCCATGGATCTACCCATTCTTTGGGCCAGGCCCTAGTTTAACCTGACAAAACAGATGAATGGAGTGGATTACATCACGAACGTCCCTGTGGGCCCCACCTTTGATGCGCATGTACGTGGAGTGCATGCACTCACTATGCACTGGACCATGGGAGTTAGTCAAACTCAGTTGACCCGTCAACTACTAAAGAGGGAAGGATTTCAAATCCTCTCCCGCTGCAACAGTTGGATGAGCAATGCCCATTCTCGTCCGATCTCGGCCCACTATCAAGGATCCCTTGCCTGATCCAGACCGTTCATAATGTGTAGGACATTGGTCTGACCAATCCCTGTTGGTTTCAACCGCTGGATTGCATACGTGTGTGCACAATCTCAGACCGTTCATAATGAGCTATGTGTGGATCTGATCTAGGTTAGTTGGGATTTCAACAAAAAAAAGGGAGAAGAAAGTGATGGAGTGATAAGGAGTAGGAGAGAGAGAGAGAGAGAGAGAGAGAGATAGAGAGTTGGTAGCTGAGTCAACTCACTGCCGAGTCGAGTCTGAGTTGACTCGGTCCAGGTTGCTGTTGAACGTTCCAGCAACAGGGAGAGAGTGGGTGAGAGAAAGAAAAAAAAAGAAAAAGAAAAAGAAAAGGAGAGAAGATAGGGAGAGGAAGGTTGGGTGGCTGTTGCACTAACCGAATCAACTCGGTTGAGTTGTCGGCTTAGTTTGGGCTTGGGCTTGAGTTTGGGCCTTGTGAGAGTCTAGAAAGAGTGGGGGGAAAGAATGAGAGAAAATAAGGGGGAGAGAGAGAGGTGGAGCTACAGAGTCATGGTTGAGTCGACTCAGCCACTATCGGGTTTCGTCACCGAGTTAAGTGCTTTAACTCGCTAAGACCGAGCTCAAGCTGCCTCAAATAGACCACACCTCATGGTGAGTTTAAGGCCTTATAACTTTAGCCTTCCAATAGAATCTTAGTTATTAAGCTTTTATTTATGATGATTATTTATTTCTCTCATTGTCCTCATCTAGTTTCTTGACCATGCTAGATCCATACTAGAGAAGGTGACCTGAGTTAAAACCATTTCAATCAAAATTTAAGGTGAGGACTCACCCTTTGAGCTTCTTACTTAAATTCATCAATCTAGAAATGGATGGTACATTGATTTCTCTTGTTGAGTTACTTACCTTATTACATGAATATGTTAATTTGTTGTGAAATTGATTCATATAATGGACATGCCTCTTTAAATTTAGCAAGTATACATGACTTGATGCTCACATGCTATTTCCATTTGTATAACCTGCTAGTTGATTAGGCATTGTTACTTGTGATCATTTAATGGATAGAATGAGACATGTTGACGACTTACCATCTTGCGGGCCCTATTTGACTTATACGGGCTTGATCACACACCTGCCATATAGCTTGGACCGCACTTTGCCTTACATGGATTGAACCATTAATTTGCCCTTGGTGGCCTTGATGGAACATTGGTGCCTTTTGTCGCTTGTTGATTCTCTCTTCATTTTGCGGCGTTTCATCGTATGATGATTTCCGGGTGGAGCGGGTGTTCGCTTAGCAATTTCCTAGTTATCTTGTGGTGTTCACATACTATGTGATTTCCGGGTGATGTAAAGTTTTGCATGTTGGGTTGCTAGCCATCTTGCATTGTTCGATCGTACTGTGATTTCCTAGCCATCTTGCGGTGTTCACTTAGCGATTTCCTAGCCATCTTGCGGTGTTCACGTACAATACGATTTTCGGGTGATCTAGAGTTTGTATGTTACTTGTCTCTTCATCTTGTGGTGTTCAATCGTACCATGATTTTTGGGTGGAGTGAGTGTTTGCTTAGAGATTTCCTAGCCATCTTGCGGTGTTCATGTACGATATAATTTTCGGGTGAAGTAGACGTTGGTATGTTGTTGTCTCTTCATCTTGCGGTGTTCAGTCGTACCATGATTTTCGGGCGGAGCAGGTGTTCGCTTAGCGATTTCCTAGCCATCTTGCATTGTTCACGTCGATATGATTTCTGGGTGAAGTAGACATCGGTATGTTGTTCTCTCTTCATCTTGCGGTGTTCAATCGTATCATGATTTTCGGGTGGAGGGGGTGTTCGCTTAGCGATTTCCTCGCCATCTTGCAATGTTCACGTATGATTTGATTTTCAAGTGAAGTAAAGGTTTAAAGCTTGATTTTCTAACCATTTTATGGAGTTTGTAAGATTTATTATTCGACTACTTGGATACGATCACTTGTATTGTGATTGCTATTATGGTTTGCTAATGATGAAATTGTGTTGATTGGCTTAATTTTGAGTATGTGAATATAATTATGCATTGTGTTGTTTAATATATTCATTTTTATGACTTGTGATCTATTCTAGATTATGAATTATGAGTACGTAATCTTAGAGGGTGCTCCTCACTACGATAGTCATTGACGCTATCAAACCGTAACAGTTGATGCAAGTATAGGGCGAGCCGATGTTGTTCACTAGGTTGCTAGAGCAGATCGAGTAGTTAGGGAGCTAGGCGGGGTCCTTGCGGCCCATATCGAGCCCCACCACTAGCTGATAGATTTTGTTTCTGCTTATATGAACTTTGTTATTTGGGATTGTATAAGTCCTATATGGGCGCTACATTTAGAATTTTGTAATGGTCAGAATGTTTTTACTTAATGTATGGTTTATTGTAGCTTCGTTGCTGTTAACCCTGATTAATGACAAATGGTTCAAATTTATACTGGATTTTATAGGCTAACACTCGGGTTTTTCGGAAATAGGTTATATACTCGGGTCTTGAAAATACAGGGCGTTATAGTTGGTATCAGAGCGAGTTTAGATAAACCAGGCCTTGGGAAAAAATGAGACTTATATGACCTCAAATAATCCATAGTTGCGTTGAAGAAAATAGAGACTTGAAACTAGGTTTCATTCCCTTAGCGTTAGCGTAATTTATAAACATAGAAATCTAAATTTTAGGCTCCCTTGAAAAGTTAGGGTTAACCATTTGTACTTTGAAACACAAACCTAAGTTCCTTTGTGAATTGTGATTGTTGAATCTATGGACTTAAATTTTACGGTCCCTTATGATTTTAGATTTAGCCATTTGAACTTAGAAGCAAGAACTTAGGTTCCCTTGTAAATTATACATGTTTGAAACTAGGGACTAAACTCAGGTACCGTAAGGAAACGAGTACCCACCATGTTGTGCGTTAAATCAAACATAAGCGCTCTATAAGCTTAAGGAATTAGATTAGGATCTTGTAATTTAAATCCCCTAATACATCCCTTTGTTTAGAAACGACATCTCTTGTATGTTCCAACAAATGGAAATAACTAATAATAAGAATATAGAATTTTAGGCGAAATTCCAGCCCTAGGCTAGGCTTGTTGAGACTAGCTTTGAAATCTTGGGTAAGTTTAACGTATATTAAACCCAAGCCCTCACGTAGAAATTTTAGACTCCCATGAGGATTTCTAGGATAACCATACTTATAAATAAAATTTTAGGTGTTGTGGAAAGTTGGGTTAAATTCAAGAACTCATAAGTTTAGACCCCTTATAGTCCATCTCAGGACACAAAAATAACTTTAAGATTATCGTAGGACCCTAATAATAGGTCGAAGACTAGAAGATGTAGGTATAAGGATGCTTAGATGGTCATCTTAGGATCTTTGGAATCTTGTTGCACCTAATCGCAAGGGATAGGGAGTTGTTGAGCACCTAATTTGAACAATACTCCAGTTGCATGATTCGTATAAACTGCCTTATGATCTTAGGTTAAGACTTGTTTAAACTTATGTGGATAGGATAATGATAAATCCTTTCTTTTAATAGGACTATGGCCACAAATTCTCATCGTTCAAAATCGCAAACTTTTCATTTGCTAACTTCGCCAACAGAAGAAGTTGTTAGAGAAGGGAGTCCTGAGTACTCTCCTGCACCTCTAGTTAGGCCAAGTGGCCCTGAAAGAGAGCCTACATCAAGAACTATCTCGTCTCAGTCGCCTGTGAGTCATGTGGGCACACTTCCGCCAAATATGCAACCTGAAACCCCACTTGGCGATGTTATTAGTCAGCTGACTACCATCGTATAACAACAACAGGCTTCGATCGCCACACTATTAGAGGCTCTCCATCATAATATACATGCATCGGCCTCAAATACTGAAGAGATTAGTGGGGTAGATATGTTTGAACGGTTTCAGAGGCTGAAGCCACCGTCCTTCTTAGGAGCACCAGATCCAGTTCTAGCAGAACACTGGCTGAATAGAATGGCCAAGATGATGAGGTCGTTGGGTTGTTCGAATGCCCAAAAGGTTATTCTCGCCACTTATGCCTTGGAAGGCGACGCCGATATATGGTGGGAAGGCATGCTAAGAAGAGTCTCATCTGATTATGAGTGGACCTGGAATGAGTTTAAGAAAAGGTTCAATGAAAAATACTTTCCTCCGTGCTATCGCCACGAGAAAATATCTGAGTTTCTCAAATTGGAACAAGGGAATATGACAGTGTCACAATATGCAGCGCACTTTGACGAATTGTTACGATATGCACCAAAGGCTGTTGAGGATGAGGAATATAAATTGGAAAAGTTTAAGGAAGGTCTCCGACCGAAAATCCAGTTGGGATTGTGCACCTTCGACTTTACTGACTTCGCTGATCTCATGGACAAAGCCATGTGAATAGAGAAAGACTTCGAGCGTAGGGCCAAAACACGTGCTCTTATTTGAGGTTCAGCAAGCAAAGCCAAGACGGCACCATCTTCATCTCATATGACTGAGAAGAGGGTGAAATTAATGTCTCACCTGATTCATTCTTCGAGTCAGGGTAGACTCTGCAGCTATTGTGGCAAATCAGGTCATATCTTAAGGCGGTGTTTCAAGAAACAGCGAGATGAGAGGACTTCCTTGAATCCTGCTCAAGCCTCGCAACCTCAAGCACGAGATCGAGGAGCTCATCGCATGTACGCCTTAGATACACCCAACCCTGAGCGAGCAGATCAAGGTACGATCTTTATAAATCTTCCTTAGCAGTTAAAAGGTAGTTCGTAAGGATTATAAATATTTAAGAATGTGTAGTAAGGTGACTAAAACAATTAGAAATGATTTGATTATAGATTTTAGGATAGCACCCCGGATAGCTAAATTGCAGTGTTGAAACATAATGAATCATTTAGGTTTATTCTTTAGGAAAATAGGAAATTAAATAACATATCTCAAATGAATAGAATGATCGGGAACAGGAATCGACGGAACCATGTTTAAGCAAATTCATGCGGTCTGACTTAAATTCTAAATCTTGATGGTTACAATGATCTCAATGCCCTGATCAAGTAGAAGATCGATATTCACTGGGATTGAGAAGGATATTAGTAGACTCACTACCCGGCCAGGCAGAAGTTTGATGTATTGGATTTAAACCTACTATAACCGTCCTTCTGTGTTGCCTAAATAATTAGAACATGAAATTTTTGTAGTAAGATATCCGCTTACCTTAGATGGTAAGAAACTATTCTCGATTTCATTCATGGTGGAAGAACTGAATTTCGGGGACGAAATTCTCTTTAAGGGGAGTAGATTGTAACACCCCGTACTTTTCTGTACTCGGGTGTTACCAGGAAGACCAAATAATTCATGATATGATTGTGTGTGTGTGTGTGTGTGTGTATATATATATATATTATATTTCAATATAAAATAATTTTATAATTATTTGTAATAATACATATGTTTACTTCAATTATTCAGGTTATGTATATTATTTATTTTTATTATTTAAACTGTATATAAAATAAATTGCATACCAACACATCACAATATAATTGATGCATATTAATTAACGCTTGCATTTTATAATTTTAACTATATATTGTCGTATTATACTACACATATAAAATATGTATCACTTAATATTAATCTTACTATACTATATATGCATAAATAATAATAAAAGAATAATAATACATTATAAATATTAATAAATACTTATCCATGACTATTAATTTATTATACTAAGCAAATATGTATATATATTTTTATTATATAATCTAAAATAGATAGTGGCCCTAATAGGCTCGCCAGTTAGATGGACGACCCTGATTGTGAGTGTGGATCCCGGATCTCCATCGGATCAATGATAATGGACACTAAATGGCCATATTTCAGTTGATACAGCCCACCTACGCCATGGATCTACCCCATTCTTTGGGCCAGGCCCTAGTTTAACCCGACAAAACAGATAAACGGAGTGGATCACATCACGAACGTCCCAGTGGGCCCCACCTTTAATGCGCATGTACGTGGAGTGCGTGCACTCACTATGCACTGGACCATGGGAGTTAGTCAAACTTAGTTGACCCGTCAACTACTAAAGAGGGAAGGATTTCAAATCCTCTCCCGCTGCGACAGTTGGACAAGCAACGCCCATTCTCATCCGATCTCGGCCCACTATCAGGGATCCCTTGCCTAATCCAGATCGTTCATAATGTGCAGGACATTGGTCTAACCAATCCCTGTTGGTTTTAACTGTTGGATTGCATACATGTGCACATAATCTTAGCCACAAATCAGGCTAAGAAGCGCGCCCATTTTCAAAAACGGAAAGAAATCTGCTTTCTTACTTTTCAGCTCAACGGATCCTTGTGAAAAGCTCTCCCTTCATCCTAGCCATTGGAATGAGCTCGTCTCGACCGTTTGTTTTCATGCAGGCTAGCGCTGTCAGCTAAAACCGACGCTGGTTTTTGTTGCACCAACAGTTTCTCTCTGCCATGAATTCAATCCAGACCATCCATCCTCCATCTGACGGCTTAGGGAGATTTAGGGCATCAAACAAAGAGCTTATATTGCAAAGGGTGCGCTGCCCTATCCCCTATAGCCACACCAGCGAGACATACACCATTTTCTTCCATCTTCGAACCCATTGAGAAGAACTCGTTGAAGCTTCGATCCTTCACATCCTCAAGCTTCCTAATGTCCCTTTGATCAATCCACCAACCGGAATAAAGAAAACTCCATCGGGTGGCGATTTGTCATTAAAGTCTAAGCTTCTTCCCCGAGTACAACCTCTTCTTCGCTGTTGTCATAACCCACTCCGAGTTTCGGGTCTTGTGAATGGTGCCCGAGCTGAGTTCCGGCTCGGTCTGAATCTCACCAAAGAGAAGAAAATGGTGAGAAAGAGAGAAGGGAGAAAATAGAAGAGAGAATAAAGGGAGAGCGGTGGTGCTGTGTTGCACCAGCTCAAACCGAGCCGAGTCTGGTTCAAGCCAGGGGTGCCGCTGGGTCTCTAGAGAAGCAGAGAAGAAGGGAGAGAGGTAGGAGGAGAAGGTAGAGTGAGGGAGAGTGAGGTGTGGTGTAGCCGCACTCGCGTCCGAGTGCAAGTTGCAGCTGTGTTAACTCGACTCAGGCCAACACCGAGTTGGGTGCGGTCTGGTCGAGTCCAAATGTTGTCTGGACCAACAGAGAAAGAGGAAGAAAGGAAGAAAAACAAAGAGGGAAGAAAAGAGGGAGAAAGGGCAGCTTCAGGCTGCTGTCCAGTTAGAATCGAGTCGACTCGGTTGGGATCGAGTCTGACTCGGCTGAGCTATGTGTGGATCTGATCTAGGTTAGTTGGGATTCCAGCAAAAAAAGGGAGAAGAAAGTGATGGAGTGATAAGGAGTAGGAGAGAGAGAGAGAGAGAGAGAGAGAGAGAGAGAGAGAGAGAGTTGGTAGCTGAGTCAACTCGCTGCCGAGTTGAGTCTGAGTTGACTCGGTCCAGGTTGCTGCTGAACGTTCCAACAACAGGGAGAGAGTAGGTGAGAGAAAGAAGAAAAAAAAAGAAAAAGAAAAAGAAAAGGAGAGAAGATAGGGAGAGGAAGGTTGGGTGGCTATTGCACTAACCGAATCACCTCGGTTGAGTTGTCGACCTAGTTTGGGCTTGGGCTTGAGTTTGGGCCTTGTGAGAGTTTAGAAAGAGTTGGGGGAAAGAATGAGAGAAAATAAGAGGGAGGGAGAGAGGTGGAGCTACAGAGTCATGGTTGAGTCGACTCAGCCACTATCGGGTTTCGTCACTGAGTTAAGTGCTTTAACTCGCTAAGACCGAGCTCAAGCTACCTCAAATAGACCACACCTCAAAGTGAGTTTAAGGCCTTGTAACTTTAGCCTTCCAATAGAATCTTAGTTATTAAGCTTTTATTTATGATGATTATTTATTTCTCTCATTGTCCTCATCTAGTTTCTCGACCATGCTAGATCCATACTAGAGAAGGTGACCCGAGTTGAAACCATTTCAATCAAAATTTAAGGTGAGGACTCACCCTTTGAGCTTCCCACTTAAATTCATCAATCTAGATATGGATGGTACATTGATTTCTTTTGTTGAGTTACTTACCTTATTACATAAATATGTTAATTTGTTGTGAAATTGATTCATATAATGGACATGTCTCTTTAAATTTAGCAAGTATAAATGATTTGATGCTCACATGCTATTTCCATTTGTATAACCTGCTAGTTGATTAGACGTTGCTACTTGTGATCATTTAATGGATGGAATGAGACATGTTGAGGACTAACCATCTTACGGGCCCTATTTGACTTATACGGGCTTGACCACACACCTGCCTTATAGCTTGGACCATACTTTGCCTTACATGGATTGGACCGTTAATTTGCCCTTAGTAGCCTTGATGGAACATTGGTGCCTTTTGTGGCTTGTTGATTCTCTCTTCATTTTGCGACGTTCCATCGTATGATGATTTCTAGGTGGAGTGGGTGTTCGCTTAGCGATTTCCTAGCCATCTTACGGTGTTCACATACGATGTGATTTTCGGGCGATGTAAAGTTTTGCATGTTGGGTTGCTAGCCATCTTACGGTGTTCGATGTACTGTGATCTCAGAGTGGAGCGGGTGTTCGCTTAGCGATTTCCTAGCCATCTTGCGGTGTTCACGTACGATACGATTTTCGATTGGTCTAAAGTTTGTATGTTGCTTGTCTCTTCATCTTGCGGTGTTTAGTCATACCATGATTTCTAGGTGGAGCAGGTGTTCGCTTAGCGATTTCCTAGCCATCTTGTGTTGTTCATGTACGATATGATTTTCGGGTAAAGTAGACTTCGGTATGTTGTTGTCTCTTCATCTTGCTATGTTCAGTCGTACCATAATTTTCAGGCAGAGCGGGTGTTCGCTTAGCGATTTCCTAGCCATCTTGCGTTGTTCACGTCGATATGATTTCTAGGTGAAGTAGACGTCGGTATGTTGTTCTCTCATTATCTTGCGGTGTTTAGTCGTACCATGATTTCCGGGTGAAGCGAGTGTTCGCTTAGCGATTTTCTAGCCATCTTGTGGTGTTCACTTACGATTTGATTTTCGGGTGAAGTAGAGGTTTAAAGCTTGATTTTCTAACCATTTAATGGAGTTTGTAAGATTTATTATTCGACTACTTGGATACGGTCACTTGTATTGAGATTGATATTATGGTTTGCTAATGATGAAATTGTGTTGATTGGCTTAATTTTGAGTATGTGAACATAATCATGCATTGTGCTGTTTGACATATTCATTCTTATGAATTGCGATCTATTCTAGATTATGAATTATGAGTGCGTAATCTTAAAGGGTGCTCATCACTGCGATAGCCATTGACGATATCAAACCATATCAGTTGATGCAGGTATAGGGTGGGCCAATGTTGTTCACTAGGTTGCTGGAGCAGATTGAGTAGCTAGGGAGCTAGGCGGGGTCCTTGCGGCCCATATCGAGCACCACTACTAGCTGATAGATTTTGTTTCTGCTTATATGAACTTTGTTATTTGGGATTGTATAAGTCCTATATGGGCGCTACATTTGGAATTTTGTAATGGTCAAAATGTTTTTACTTAATGCATAGTTTATTCTAGCTTAATTGCTGTTAACTCTGATTAATGATAAACGGTTTGAATTTACAAGGGATTATAACTCGGGTCCTGAAAACACGGGGCGTTACACTAGACCCGTCACCCCTATCTTGGATCATGTAGAGCCTTAGAAGGCTAATGTAAGACATACCACATAGGCTCCTATAGTTGTAGAAGGAGCACGTCGTTCAGTTTATACTCGTAGTATGTGACATGTCGGTGATGGTCGATTGTGGATTATTGTTGTCTGCCCTATCAGATAATCGTGCCTATGTACTTTATTACATCATGATACATACCCATATGCATCATATGTATGCTTGTTATGAGGAGTGATTGTTCATAGCATATGCCATTGGGTTAGTTTATATGGAACTCCTTGTGAGATGGAGTTGCCCCACATGATCGCGTGGTACGCGCATGTCTGATACATGACTGGATGATAGGACTCATGCATCTCGTATTGTGTGACATGATCACTTGGCACCCTAACGATATAGATGGGACACCCACCAGAATTTTTTTCTACATGTGGTGCTATAGATGTCCCTGGGTGAAATTTCCTAAACCCTCTTGGTATCAAAGGAAGCTCCAACGTCTAGACCGAGTGGATACATGAGCGCCTGGATGCTGAATACTAGTAGGTGGTGTCTCTCACTATGTCATGGTCGGTTGGGAGGGGGTGTGGGCTTATCTGCCTGAGTGAGGGGGCTATAAGATAAGCTGAGTTTGACTGGCTCATAAATGGGTCCGCTATCAACGAGCCGAGTAGGTATTGGCAGACTACTGGCTAGGCGGATAATGAGGTCTTTTCCACTCGCTAGTTGTATTGCTAGGGAGGTGGTAGCCATTATGGAGTGTTAGACCCCGATGATGATCCCAGAGTTGTACGGTACTGATATGTGGACTTACTGAGTAGGAATTGCGTACTCAGCATTTGACTCAATCATTCATTCATTCACTATCCACTCGGACATATGATGCGCAAGTAGATCATTACACGCACCTTCACAATGACTATGATTTCGGTTGGGTACGTGACTAACCTGAGATCAGGAGATTACCACGTAGAGTCTAGCTATCTAATTTTAGGTATAGAACTAGTTTGGATAGAAGTCCCTTGTGATAGAACCCACAAATTGTGATACCACGTACTATCATCCCGATTACATACTCCAGCCTTATCATTTCTTTCGCATTTGCAAATTGCATTGCACCCTTAGTTTATGACATTTAATTTACTATGTTTATGCGTTGCATGACTTAGATACGACTGACGATATTCATAGACTTGTCAGGGTTTACATATTGCATTGTTTCCTCAGTATATGATACTGCCTTATGATGTCTTTGCGTCGCTTAGTCTGGATAAGTCTGATGATATTTATGAACTTGCTAGTATTTCTGCTTACTATGATATTTATATGCTTGGCACATGCATTGCACACATACACCACCCTCTAAGCTTCTTGTAAGCTTATGCACGATCATTGCGTGCAGGCAACGTTATGTCACAGTAGAATTGAGGTAGGAGCGTGCAGGCCGAGCTTTGTGGAGATTTTATTATATACTTGTATTTCCTTTCAGCATTGTAATTAACTGTTTATATTAGTGGATATGTGATGATGATGTTGCTCTTGTGATTTGGGTACACATGTGGTTATGCTCCTTTACAAAAAAATTTACATTAAAAATCCTCCTTGTAGGATCCCATGATCAGAATCTTGCGTATAGGTGCCGGGAGCCAAGAATGGGGTATTATGGAAGTTGTCAGCGCCAGATTAGGCGATCGATAAATTTGTGAGCCCAGTTTCCGAATTTAGGGCGTGACACAATGACCCTTCAATGCACCAAATTCTGACACATACACTCTTGATTGGCGGAACTTTAATTGGAGAAATGAAACAACTACGAATGTAACCAATTATCCTTAAGGGCCACTAGTGGACCCCAACCCAAGAGAACCCTTAAGGATACATTAGATGCATTCATGCAGGGGCAACTGTAGGATATGAATGAACTCAGAACTTCGGTTATAAGACTTGAGACACGACTAAATGTTAGGGAGACTGGGACCTTTTTGGCTTAGCCTCAACCTAACCCGAAAAAGGACAATTTGAGATAATTGATCTCAACTCTTCGACTCAACATGTGGAACATGTTAAAGGCATCACCACCCTAAGAAATGGAAATGAAATAGACAAAGAGATTCCAAGGAAGGGTGAGAAACCTAAGGAGTTGAAAGACCTAATGGAGAATCTAGTAATGCTCCACATGACAAAAAGCCATCATACGGATACAAGCTAGTGACCCCATTTTCCCAATATTTCATCAAATAAAAAAGGCCAAGTGAGAAACATGATATTTTAAGGTTTTCCAACAAGTCAAGATCAACATCCCCTTGTTGGATGCAATTAAACAGTTCCTATCTTATGCCAAATTCCTAAAAGACGTATGTTCGGTAAAGCAGAAGTTGAACGTATATAAGAAAGCCTTTTTTATTGAACAAGTGAATGCTATCATAAATTAAAATACTCCCTTAAAGTACAAGGATCCTGGAAGTCCTATGATCTCATCTGTAATAGGAAATTTTCGAGTTGATAAAGTACTTTTAGACCTTGGGGCAAGTGTCAATCTGATACCATACTCGGTATACAAGCAATTAGCCTTGGTGAGTTGAAACCCACCAAGACAATGTTACAATTGGCCGACCAGTCGACTAGAATACTGAGGAGTGTGGTAGAAGATGTGTTGGTCCAAGTAAGTGATTCTACTACCCGGTAGATTTCATCATCTTGGATACACACCTAGTTATAAATGAGAATACTCAAATTTCTATCATATTAGGCCAACCATTCCGAACCACTACTAACACCATAATCAATTGCCGGAATGGAATCAAGAAATTATCTTTTGGGAATATGACTTTAAAAATGAATATGTTTACTTCTACACACCATAAGAGGATGAGGATATAATCCATGAGGTAAACTTGATAGACATATTTGAGGATGATGATTAGCCTCTTTTAACTAACACCTCTGAACATCTAAAAGTATGCTTGGGTTGAGTGTGAAACATTGCACAATTCCCCTCTGTTGTAACTTGGTTTTATGAGAATTAATGTACTTAAGTGAATTTATTACGCATATTTTCTCTTTTGAGGTGATTTTGAGAGCTTGAAGTGGAATGGATACTAAAAGCATAAATTTGATGCTCAAGAATTATTAAAGTAAGGATTGGATCTTTGGTGGTCAAGATTGAAGATTTCAAGAGTCTAAGACCTAATAAAACTAATTGAATAAGGAAGGAATCGAGATTGTAAAGTACAGAAATCTGAAGCTGCTGAACTTAACAATTCGATGACATCAAACACAACTTCGATGCCATCGAAGTAAATGTTCGATGCTATCGAAGGAGGCTCGATCACATCGAAATTTCAGAGAAAATCAAGTTTGGTTGTTAGACATATGGATGTAATTCTCAATCCCATCAAAGACACCTTTGATCCCATCGAAGCGAAGCTCAATGACATCTAAGCCAATTCAATGACATTGAAATTTTCATAAATTTTGGGACAAACTTGCTAACAAGTTTAGGATGTTTCTCAATTCCATCAAACACATATTCAATGTCATCGAAGGTCGAGCGATCTCATCGAAGAACTTACGAGGAACAGTTTTCAAATTCGAATCAAACTCAAAGTCGAAGCTTTGATGCCATTGAAGTCCCATCGAAGTGACATCGAAGCTACATAAAACTGTGTAAATTGAAGTCGGTTCTGAAGTTGGTCGGAATTTTCCCTATAAATAGTGATTTTCTAGGTTCTCATATAAGCACGGATTAGAGTTGGAAGAGTAGAGAAAAGGGTGGTGATACCCCCAAGGAATTCTTATTCATTTTCTAGTTAGTTTTTCATGTTTTTCTTTAAGAGTTTTAGCTTAATCATGTCTTTGGTTAACTAATCTCTTAGCTAGAGCTAAGATGTGAAGCTTGAAGTTTATTTTGATGTTTTTCTTACTTTGATTCAAATTATGATCTTTATGTTAGATATTTCATAGTTTATGGTTTGAATTTAAGAAGTATTTTGATTATTACTTTGATCTACTGTCGACTCTCGGCACGGTAGATGCTTGGGAACACCCTTAATGCTTTCTTCTCATTTAGTGATTGTTTGATTTGTAGAATTCCTTGATCTACCATTGACTATGGGCATGGTAGATGCTTTGAACTCTCTACAATCAATTCAATAAGACTGTTATACTTGGATAATTACTATAAATGTCCATATTTATGTTGGAATTATTTTATGATGCTTTAATTACTATATCATCCAACTAGATAGATTAGGACGTCAATTCCAATTAAAGTATTGATTCAATCAAGTAAGGATGCATTAAGAGGACTGTAAGTGGATCTTTGGTGCTCTAGTGTCCATAATTTTGTTAGTTTCAATTTACAACAACATCTCTTTCAATTATAATTTTAAGTTTAGTTACTGATTATAAATATAAAGTAACTCAAAAATCACACACATTCAATCCTTGTGGGTGTGACATCGGTGTCACCGAGATTATTACTACTTCGTAACCTTGCACTTGGGGTTTAAACGAGCACTTGACACACTTTAAATATTCAAACGATCTTATGATTAGAGATAAAGTGAATGACTTACGAGATTGTGTCCCGGTATCTAACATTGACCAGGCAACAAGTTGTATTGATAACCCTCCTTCCACCAACGCCAAATGTTCATCATTACAGGTGGAGGAGTTGAATTATGAGGCTTCAGGTTTTAAGGAGACTATGTTGAACAAATTTTCTGATATTTAATTGTTTGTAATCTCTTATTCACCACAGCCCAATAACATTGAAAATTTTTCTACTATAGGTGAAACATATACTCTTTGGACACCTCGGGACGTAAAGAAGAAATTCTTTGATGATGTGTATAGATTTCTCTGGACAGTACTGGTCCAGGACATCCAAACTTATTCTAAAATAGGTTTTGGATGATCCTGTTAAAAAGCTTACTGAGAAATCTGTTAAGGATTTGCCAGAGGAAGAACAGATACCTCTGGATGATGGATTAAAAAGTTTGCGCTTTCTTAGGATTAATCCAATGATGCCTAAGGGTACATTAGATGCTTTCGATTCCCTACGATTGATGTTTGAGTGCTTGATGGAAGAACCAATCAATTGAATACATATTCATCTTAATACTTGTGAATGGTTTAACCACTCCATCATCCGATTGGATAGATTAAGACTTCAATTCCAGTTGAGTTATCTTAGATTGAATTAATTAATTGAAATTAATATTGCTAAAAGTGGATTCCTGAATCCTTAAGTGTTTTATCACTACTGTTTACTTTTCCCTTTACATCGTTGGATTAAAATCCAACCGAGAAAGTTAGACTTAGATTAATACTAGGCCGTGTTCCCCATTCCCTATGGATTCAACCTTGGTATTACTAAGTTATTAATACATTGCAACTTTGAATTTGGAGTTGGCGAACAAGTAGCACATCCCACACACACATGTACACTATTATTTATATACTAGTTGCTTAATTGTCACATCCTTTATAGTTTATGTGATTGGACCATTTAATGGCTTTGAAGCCTTAAAGTTAATTAGCTAACTTAGTTTATATTTCATATTAGTTTAAGTAGGCAATTGTGTCTTAATTGGCTAAAATTTTATTTGGTCTTAATCACCCCCCCTGGACATAGTCATCATTCCTTAGCTTCGCCAAGCTTCTGCACACAGCAATTTCAATTGGTATCAGAGGAGGTTCCTCTTAAAAGGCTTAACCACCTGGAGTGAGATCCGAATGAGCTTTAGAATGATATCGGCTAAGGTTAACCAAGAACATGAACATATCTGTAAACGTAGTATGGGTAAGCCGTTTAGGGACAATAAAGGATTTGAACTTATTAATCATATCTTTGCCTCAATCCCTCTGGTAATCCAAATGGACTCGTCTACTTCGGAAAGTAACTTAGGAGTCTCTCTTGCATGCCATACTTTTGGAGATATTGGGCACTTTAAGTTTGAATGTGCAAGCTTTAAAATGACCCAATCCATATCAGTCTCAAACCAAACTGAAGAATTCTTTGTGACTGAGCAAATGACACACCAATGGAGAAGCATCCCTAAAGAATCGTAGGAAAGAGAGAGAGACATAGAGAGAGTTTCCAACCATTCTTAAAAAGATTGATCGAATGAAGATGTCGCTAACTCTAATTGTGAAAGTGCTATATTGATAAACCCTAAGTATTGTCAAATTTTGGTGTGACAAACCAATTCAAGTTTGTATCTTGATTTGTATCAAGCTTGTGCATCTGTTCACATTGAATCTTCGATGTTCGTTTTGTTCGTGTTAAATCTATCTTGCCGATATCTACGACGAACTTACTGAGATCTTCAAACTGGAAGAAAGTGAAGACTTTCATATATTGAGTGAAGACAGAGTTTTCAAGAACATTGCGGTTCAAGATCTAGAACCAGAAAAGTCCAAGAACTCAAGCCCTAGTTGAAGATTATGTTTGGTATGTCGAGTTCAAGCTTTAAAGATCGCAAGAATTAAAGCTATTGAAGTGATCGATAGATTAAGTATTCATATGTTCTATCTTACAAGTAAAGTATGATTGACCTAGATTGACCTTAGATCATGATTAGATCATTTCATACTTTCGGTCGATCATTTTGGTCATTTTATAAGTGTAAAATTCTATTCTTTTGACTAGCCCTAGCACTAGCTCGACTACTCCTAGTATTTCCTCGACCAATCCAGGATTTGTTATGAATTTTTAAAATTTTTCTATTGGTATACGACCAGTCCTGGAAACTGCTCGACCAGTCGTGTAAATAGTGCTCGACCAGTTTTTCAGTGAGTAATCTGGACTCACACGACCAGTCGTATGGTATCCATGACCAGTCGAGCAGGCCACTCGATCAGTCGTGAGACCCACAAGGCCAGTCGTGCAGTGAAAAAATCTTATCGCGCCAGAATTTTTAAAAATTTGTTTGGATAAGGTCAGTTGTAGCTAACCAAAGGCCAGTCGTGCGAACTGATTTTTCACCTATAAATAGTGCTCGAATTTTAGAGTTTTCTATTCAATTCTTATCATTCTTAAGCAATCACTCTGAGATAATTTTGAGTACATTCTAAGCTATTTTGTGCATATTTAAGATTTTTTAAAGTAGCTCTTGTTTTTTTTATTTTGATTCTCTATTCCATTCTCATTTTGAAAAGGAATATTTGATTTACCCTTCCTTGAGATCAAAATCAATACAAAGCCCTTGCTAATTTAATTAAAAATCATCTAGCTTAGAACCCTATACACTTGTGAGACTGAACGTTAAATATCTACGACATCATCAAGTTGGTTCTACCCGGCTACTTCAGAATCTTCATACAGATAAGTTTTTGCTTTTTCTGTAATTCAATTCATTTCTAGTTTGTGAGATTGTTCTAAAAAATCTCTATTTTGGTTTTATCTGAGATGATCCAGAAAATCTCAAAGTGAGGGGTTTTTTGAATTGTGTAAGCCCATCTAAAGACACAATTGTGAAGGTTTTAGGTGAACCTTGAAAAACATATTTTGATCAGTGAACGCTAATATCCTGAGAGAGTGGATATTAGGAGTGGAGTAGTTGTGTGGCTGTTTATTAACAGTTGGTGTATACACAAGTGAACCACTATAATTCTCTGTGTTTGGTGGATGTGTGATTTATTTCTTTATCTTTTATGGTTTAAGATTATGGGATGTATTTATGAATGTGAATGTTGTAATCTTTATATTTCAGCATTGTGTAGTGAATGTTCTAATAGATTAGTTTCTATTTCTTTCATATCCTCTTGAGTTTGAGTTTTTGATACTCACCCACGTTCTAGTAAGGTTGTCCTACCATAAACCATTGGTTTTTGGTGTTAGGTTGTCCTTAGAACCAAGTTTATATCAACCTTTCAATACTTGATTTTTGAGATTGTTATTTTCTTTTGTTATTTGCATTCTTTTTGCCTATTTGTTGTCTATATTCTGCTTATTAATTTTTATTTGGTATAGTCCTAGTCAGCCCCCCTCTAGGACATATAGCTCGGCCATTTCAAGTGGTATCAAAGCCTAATAGCTTGTTTAATTGGATTTAATTCCTAAGCTAACCGATCTGAGCTTTTAAGATGTCAAATTTTGATAGCCTTTCTATAACTAGGCCTCCACCTTTTGATGACTCTAATTATGCTTATTGGAAAGCCAGAATGAGAATATTTTTAAGGTCTCTTGATGAGAATGTGTGGCAAGCCACAATAACTAAATGGACTCCACTTACTGTTGAAGTTCTAGGCCTTGATGGAACTAAATCCCCAAGTGTTGCTCCCTATAGCACTTAGACCACTCTTCAGAGAACCGAGAGTAGTGTCAATGCCAAGGCTTTAAATGCAATTACCTGTGCACTATCACCAGATGAATTCAAAAGAATTATATCTTGTGATACTACGAAACGAGCCTGGGATATCTTAGAAATGACACATGAGGGTATGACTACTGTCAAGAAATCTAAACTACAAATCATCACCACTAGGTTTGAGGAAATACGTATGGAAGAAAGTGAAACATTCATGGACTTCTATACTAAGTTGAATGACATAGTCAACTCTACGTGGGGTCTTGGAGATAGCATCCCAAAAAGCAAAGTCTGTGCAAAGATACTACGCTCACTACCTGAAAGGTTCAATTCAAAAGTCACGACTATTCAGGAACTTCGTAATACAGACCATATGCAAGTTGAAGAACTGGTTGGTTTTTTACAAACCTACGAGTTAAACTTTAAAGCTCCGAAAGGTAAATCTATCTCCCTTAAGTCTTCTAAAAGCATCTCTCATGAAAATAACAATTTTGATTTAGAAAATTCTGAAGATGATATGGCCCTTTTATCTAAAAAGTTTTACAAGATTTTTAAAAGTAAAAAGAGGGTTGATGTTAAAAAGGCTACTAAAAAGAAAAGATCAAGATCAAAAAATTGAAAATCTTTAAAAGACAGCCAATGCTACAACTGCCATGAATATGGGCATCTAGCGAACAAATATCCTAAAAAGGACAAACCTAAAAAGAAAGGTATGTTGGCTACATGGGATGAATCTTCCTGCTCTGAAGCCTCTTCTGAGTCAGAAGATTCTGAAACTGAGTCGGGTAATGATGTTAAAGTCGTAATGACTCTAGCCAAGTTCACTTTCTCAGATAACGATACAACCAGTGAAGAAAATTTGGGAAGTGATCATGAGAATGAAGAAGATCTTCAGGATGCTTATGATGCCCTATATAGGGAAAGTTGTAAAATAGCTGTTAAATTAAAACTACAGAAAGAAAAGTTTTTAAAATTGAAAGAGAATTTTGATAATCTGGTTTTGAAAAAATCACACCTTTCAGATTGCTTTGAAAAAACTACGTATACTTAGATTTCAAAACATCCTAACTTGAAAACTTAAAATCTGAAAATGAAAACCTAAAACTAGAAGTCTCTTCACTTTTGAGTTTGAAGGACACATGGAGGTATGCCCAAGGTGGCCCTAAATTAGAAAAACTCCTATCTAGATCCAAAAAATGTGGTGATCGATCTGGATTGGGCTACGATAAAAATATTTCTCCCAAATATAAGAATACTCCACCTAAATTTGTTAAAGGAGAGTCTTTTAAGTCAAAAGGGAAAAGTTTGAATCAAAATATTTCCAAAACGACTAAAACTTTTCAATCCTTAAATCCTAAAAAGAACCATATCAACTATAAAAATCAGAACCGTAATTCTTTAGCTAAGAAAATTGTAGACTTGCTTAAGGAGCTGTTAAAATCTAACTCAGTGGGTAGGACGTATAACAATTATAATCAGAAGAAGACTAACTATGCTCATAAGCCCAAAACTGTAATAAAATGGGTCCTTAAGGTTGCTTGTTTGGTTGCCGCCACCACATTCAAAACCACGAGCCATTCAAAATTGTTGGCCAAGGTATGGTTCAACTCCCTAACCTCCCTCTATTTGAGAATGTTTTATATGTAGAAGGTTTAAAACATAATTTATTAAGCATTTCTTAAATTTACGATAATAATCACAGTGTAAACTTTTCAAACCAAAAGTGTGAAATCATAAATAAGAATGATTTTATAATATTAACTGGTCACAGAACTTGTGAGAACTGCTATATAGTTAGTGACTCAAGCTCATCTAAGCTATTGTGTTACATGGTCCATACCAATGAGACCGAACTATGGCATAAGCGCCTAGGACATGTACACTATCGCAACTTGTATAGATTGAGCAAAAGTGATTTGGTAAGAGATCTATCCAAAATAAAGAAAGTGTATAAGATATGTGGCGCGTGCCAGATTGATAAACAAACCAGGAGTGTTCATAAAAAGATAAACTCCACTGCCACATCTAAACCACTCCAACTTCTTCACATGGATCTCATTGGACTAACCAGAACGGAGAGTCGAGGTCGCAAGAAGTATATTCTAGTCATTGTAGATGACTTTACCAGGTATACTTGGGTAGTCTTCTTAAGAGAGAAATCTGAAACTCCCAATGAAGTAAAAAGGATACTTAAACGTATTGAAAATGAAAAAGAGTTACAAGTCACTAAGATCCATAGTGATCATGGTTCTGAGTTTGAAAATAACAGTTTTGAGAAAAAGGAATATCACATGAATATTTTGCTCCCAAAATACTACAACAAAATGGGGTAGTGGAAAAGAAAAGTAGGGTACTTCAAGAAATGACAAATGTAATGTTAAATAGTTTGAAGCTTCCTAAAAATCTTTGGGCTGAAGTCGTAAATACTGCTTGTTATATAATTAACCGTGTTTATATTAAAAAATCCAATAATAAAACGGCTTATGAGATGTGGTTTGATAAGAAGCCTTTTGTCAAATACTTTTGAGTTTTCGGCAGTAAATGTTATATCTTGTGTGACCAAGAACATCTGGGTAAATTTGATACCGAAAGTGATGAAGGGATATTTTTAGGATATGCTCTGACCAGTCGAGCATATCGGGTACTTAACAAGAGGACCGATGTAATACAAGAAGCTATTAATGTGGTCATTGATGATCATTTGAATACACTTGTCTCAAGTTCAGAAGATGATGAGGTTCTTCTAATTGATAAACCAGACTCTTCATCCAATCTAAATAACACTGAACTATGAACAAATAAAGATCATCTTACTGATCAAATCCTTGGAAATCCCCTCACTGGTGTATGCACTCACAAACAATTAGAAAATATGTGTAACTACATGTGCTTTACATCTCAGATGGAACCAGCTAACATAAAAGAAGCCCTTACTGATGAAAACTGGATTGTAGCTATGTAAGAAGAGCTTAATCAGTTTGTGAGAAATGATGTTTGGTATTTAGTTCCAAGACCAACTGATAAACATATTATCAGAAAAAAATGGATTTTCAAGAATAAGTCTGATGAATTTGGTAACATAATTAGAAATAAGGCTAGGCTGGTTGTACAAGGATACACCCAAATTGAATGTATTGATTACGATGAAACTTTTGCCCCAATAACTTGTCTTGAATCAATCTGACTTTTATATCTATTGCGTGTTTTAAAAAATTCAAAATATATCAAATGGATGTTAAAAGTGCATTTTTAAATGGTGATTTGCATGAAGAAGCATACGTTGAACAACCAAAGGGTTTTGAAGACCCTAAGCATGCTAATCATGTTTATCGCCAAAAAAAGGCACTCTATGGTTTGAAATAGGCTCCCAGGGCATAGTACGAGAAATTAACTAAATTCTTTTTAAGTCATGAGTTTGTTATGGGGAGTATAGATAAAACATTATTTGTTAAGAAACATAATGATCATATTTTAATAGTGCAAATTTATGTTGATGACATTATTTATGGATCTATCTGTGCTAACATGACTGTTGAGTTTGCAGATCTTATGAAGTCCAAATCCGAAATGAGTATGGTTGGAAAACTAAATTATTTCCTAGGGTTGCAAGTCAAACAGCTTCCTGATGGATTTTTCATCTCTCAAACCAAATATGCTCTGAACTTAGTTAAAATGTTTGAATTTGAGAGTGTGAAGAATTTTGATACTCCAATGAGTATCACTCTGAAACTCTCTAAGGATTCAACAGGTAAGAGTGTGGATCCTAAGTTGTATCGCAGTATGATAAGAAGTTTACTTTATTTAACTACGAGTCGATTGGATATTGCTTTTAGCGTTGGAATTTGTGTCAGATATTAATTGGACCTTAAAGAGTCTCACTTGATTGCTGTTAAGCGAATTTTGCGATATGTCACTAGTTCAGCTAATCTTGGTCTTTGGTATCCACATGATATTAGTGTGCAATTAGCTGGTTACACGGATGCTGATTGGGCTGGTAACATTGATGATGTAAATCAACCAGCGGTTGTTGTTTTTATGTAGGGAACTGTCTAATTTCCTAGCTAAGTAAGAAATAAAGTTCCGTATCGCTCTCCACTCTGGGACTGAATATATTGTTGCAAGTAATGCATGCACTCAGCTAGTATGGATAAAGAGAATGCTAAGCGATTATGAAATTGCGCAAGAATCTATGATGTTATATTGTGATAACTCAAGCGCAATTAATATTTCTAAAAATCTTATTCAGCATTCACGAACCAAGCACATTGACATTAGGTATCATTATATTCATGAATTGGTGGAAGAAGATAATTTCATTAGAATATATTTAGACCAAGAATCAACTACCTGACATATTCACAAAATCGCTCGACAAAAATCAATTTGTAAAATTGAAATTTGATCTTGGTATGTGCAATATGAACTGATGATTTATGCTCATTTGTATCATAATGCATGTATATATTATTTTACATTTTTTAAAATTTAAATATATACAAAATTGCACATTCAGTGTTATACGACCAGTTGTGAAACTTATGAAATGGGTTTTTATTTGGAAAAAATGTCACTTTTTTCATATCTTTCTTCTTCTCCATCAAGCCCAACCACGACCGATCGAACCCATCTCTCGTTTACTCTCCGGTTAATGCTTCATTTTTTATTTCCTTGTGGATTTAAGTTCTACAATCATCCTTAATCTTGATTTTGCTTCTTGTTTCAGATTTATAGTGGTTTAAAAGGGTTTTTTTTCTTAAAATCTGATTTGCTTGGAATCCTTTCATTTTTTTTGCAATCCTTCGTTTCTTTGTTTTCTTATTGCAATGGAAGGAAGAAATAGGAAGAGAACCACTCGTGGTCCCTCTTCAACCTGTTCCACACCCATTACTGTGTGTCACCTACGGCATCCCGAAGTGGATCCCGAGTATGTGCGGGATTTCCATCTTAGAAATGTTATTGTTGAGCATGTTGTCATTGTTGATCATCTTGAGCGTTTCAACATTGTCCCTCTCCTTCAAGCTATAGGTTAGGAAAACATACTATCTTGGGGCGGTCCTGTATACCGATCCATTGCGCAGGCCATGTTCACTTGCATTACTAAGTTCTCTCTAGAAGATTTGACATTTACTATGTCAACTAGAGAAGGTCCAATTGAGGTAGACCGTCATTTAATTTCAGCAATCATGAATATATCTGTTGTTGATGACAGCATACCCATATCCACTTTGCAATCTAGACCTTCTGAAAATGCTAAACAATTGATTACGAGAGTTCTCTGTTACATGAATGCGGAATGGAACGGCGGTACTGTGCTCAATTCCAAATATGTGTTACTTAGATATAGGGTCTTGCATAAGATTTTTATTTCGAATGTTTATCCTCGCTCAGGTAACAAGACTGAGCTGACCTCTTTTATGACCTGCAATATGCATTCAGTTGTATCTAGCATCCATATCTGTCTTCCTTTTCTTATTTGTCATCATATTATTCAGTGTCGTCTCCATCCTGGTCATAACGATATTCCATTCACTTATCTTATGACTGTCTTAGCTAATCATGCTTTGATAGCTATGCCTGTTGGAGAAGGTTCTATTAATATCCGTCCATTTAACAATTCTAATATCAACAAGATGAACCTGGACTTGGCACCTGGTCAAGTTAATGGGAATGCTGGAGGAGATGAAGCTGAAGAAGCTAATGCTTTACCTCAAGAAGATGTTAATATTGATGATTTATTTGATGAACTTGAATCAGATTCTGAGGCTGACCCTAATTATCAGCCTTCTGATTTCAATGAGAGGTTGAATAATCTTAAGGAACAGGTGGCTCAGATTCGTGTAACCCAGGATTCTCAATTTGCTTATATGCACAAACATATGAGACGCATTAATAAGAGTTTACATCAAATTGATCCATCTATTCCTGCTCCCTCTTCAGGATCTAATTAGTTTTATTTTAATTTGATGGTATCTGTAATAACTTTATACTAACTCTTTTCCCTATGACTAATAGGATAATTTTGTTTAAACTTTTATCTATTCAGTTCAGATACTCTGTTTATTTGATTTGGATGAGTAGTTATTAATTCTACATGCTCTCTTATTCTCTTCAATTATTCTTATTCACTTCCTTTGTCATGTTGTGAGAAAAAGGGGGAGACATTGTAATATTGAATGATATATGGATATGGTATGATGAAATGTGGCTAATATTTTTTTTTGCAAAGAATAGTGGATTAAGGGGGAGAGTTGATTATTATGCATGATATCTATTATGGATCATATCATACATGTATATGCATGTTAGTGCAACATGTTTGTGCAATGTGTTGTTTGAATATCTATTGTATGTTGTAATTTTGATTTTGTCACAAATTTGATAAAGGGGGAGATTGGAAGTGCTATGTTGATAAACCCTAAGTATTGTCATATTTTGGTATGACAAACCAATTCAAGTTTGTATCTTGATTTGTATCAAGCTTGTGCATCTGTTCACATTGAATCTTCGACGTTCGTTTTATTTGTGCCGAATCTATCTTGCCGATATCTACGACGAACTTACCGAGATCTTCAAACTGGAAGAAAGTGAAGACTTTAATATATTCAGTGAAAACAGAGTTTTTAAGAATATTGCGGTTTAAGATCTGGAACGAGAAAAGTCCAAGAACTCAAGACCTAGTTGAGATTATGTTTGGTATGTCGAGTTAAAGCTTTAAAGATCGTAAAAATTAAAGTTACTGAAGTGATCGATAGATTAAGTGTTCATGTGTTCTATCTCACAAGTAAGGTATGATTGACCTAGATTGACCTTAGATCATGATTAGATCATTTCATACTTTCGGTCGGTCATTTTAGTCATTTTATAAGTGTAAAATTCTGTTCTTTCGACTAGCCCTAGCACTGGCACGACTATTCCTAGTATTTTCTCGACCAGTTCAGGATTTGTTATGAATTTTTAGAATTTTTCTATTGGTCTACGACATTCCTGGAACTGCTCGACCAGTCATGTGAATAGTGCTCGACCAGTCGTACAGTGCTCGACTCGTAGCGAGTAATTTGGACTCCAACAACTAGTCGAGCAGGCCACTCGACCAGTCGTGGGACCCATAAGGCCAGTCATGCAGCTAAAAAATCTTATCGCTCCAGAATTTTTGAAAATCTATTTGGATAAGGCCAGTCGTAGCTAACCAAAGGCCAGTTGTGCCAACCGATTTTTCACCTATAAATAGTGCTCGAATTTTAGAGTTTTCTATTCAATTCTTATCATTCTTAAGCAATCACTCTAAGATGATGTTGAGTATATTATAAGCTATTTTGGGCATATTTAAGATTCTTTAAAGTAGCTCTTGTTTTTTATTTTGATTCTCTACTCCATTCTCATTTTGAAAAGGGATATTTGATTTACCCTCCCTTGAGATCAAAATCAATACAAAGCCCTTACTGATTTAATTAAAAATCATCTAGACTTAGAACCATATACACTTATGAGACTGAACGTTGAATATTTATGTCGTCATCAAGTTGTTTTACCGGGCTGCTTCAGAATCATCATATAGATAAGTTTTTATTTTCTGTAATTCAATTCATTTCTGGTTTGTGAGATTATTCCAGAAAATCTCTATTTTGGTTTTGTCTAAGGTGATCCAGAAATCCTCAGAGCGAGGAATTTTTTGAATTGTATAAGCCTATCTAAAAACACAATTGTGAAGGCTTTAGGTGAACCTTGAAAAACCTATTTTGATTAGTGAACGCAAATATCCCAAGGGAGTGAATATTGGGAGTGGAGTAGTTATGTGGTTGTTTATTAACAGTTGGTATACACACAAGCAAACCACTATAATTCTCTGTGTTTGGTGGATGTGTGATTTATTTCTTTATCTTTTATGGTTTAAGATTGTGGGATGTATTTGTGGATGTGAATGTTGTAATCTTTATATTTCAGTATTATGTGGTGAATGTTCTAATAGACTAGTTTCTATTTCTTTTATATCCTCTTGAGTTTGAGTTTTTAATACTCACCCATGTTCTAGTAAGGTTGTCCTGTCATAAACCATTGGTTTTTGGTGTTAGGTTGTCCTTAAAACTAAGTTTGTATCAACCTCTCAATACTTGATTTTTGAGGTTGTTATTTCCTTTTGTTATTTGTATTCTTTTTGGCTATCTGTTGTCTATATTCTACTTATTAATTTTTATTTGGCATAGGACCCCCCCCCCCCCCTCCTCCTCCTCCTTAGGATATATAGCTCAGCCTTTTCAAATTGTTTGACTTAAAGAAAATGCCAAGTCAATACTAATCAAGGGTAATGATAATCAAGGTATGAATAACATAGATAAATCACCTACTAAACATAACTCGGGTCCTAGAAAATTCACATTCAAATGGGTTTTGATAAGGAATATGTGACCTTGGAAGGTCAATTTGGTTTTAATTGTTAAATCAGAGGTTCAAAACTTATCTTTGAGCTCAATTGATAAACTCGAAGATTTCAACCTTAATTATGAGTCTAATTGAAAATTTCAGAATTTTCATCCTCACGATGAACATATAGGAAAATTTGAGGATTCTAGTATCATTTTGTGCTTAATTGGTAAATATGAGGATTAAACCTCATTCATTATGAAAATTTAAGCTTTAAAGTTGCTGAATTTTAATATCATATATTTTTAGCTTAGACTATCATTGGTCATTCCTCATTTGATTAGTATATCCGTTGAATGATCATAATTAGCATGCTACATGTCTTTAATGATTATATACACCCTTTAATTCCCTGTTCGTATGTGCCTTATAATTGGTAAGTCTATGAATTATAGAGTTGTTCCATGCTCTCTTGTCTTTCATCTAGGTGGGCAGAAATCACCACCAAGTATGTCTCATCTTGACCTAAGTAAGCATATTTAAGATCAGCCGGCAACAGTTTAAGGTCAAGCTTTGGTGCCTTGATGCTTGACAGCATAGGTTTTGTCTTATTAAAGGGAAATTGTTCAAATTATGGCCTCCAGCGGTCAATCTTAAGTAGAAGTGTTGCATAAAGCAAGACATCCATCTCCCTAATCATTTCATCATCTAAATTAGGGGAGTGGGCCAAGCACATCTCTAAAGCATCAGAGTAAAGAGTCAAAAGAGCTCTTTCTTCCATGAATGAATCTATCAAGTTAATTTCGTGGGCATCGTCAACTTCCTCAGATTGTCTGCACATATTAAAGATATTAAGCTCTAATGTCATATTTCCAAAAGTCAATTTTATAATTCCATTCCTACAATTATAATGCCATTTAATGTAGCTAGAAATGGATGGCCTAAGATGACTGGAATTTGAGTGCTCACATCTATGATGGGCTATGTACCCAAGATGATAAAATCCACTAGGTAGTAGAATTTGTCGACTTAGACTAACACGTCCTCAATCATTCATCTTGGTATACGAACCGAACAATCAACTAGTTGAAGTGTGGTCCTGGTGAGTTTTAATTCACCAAGGCCAAATTGTTCATAAACTAAGTAAGGAATTGGATTTACGCTCGCTCCTAAGTCAAGAAGTGTGTGCTCAATCCGGTGGTCCCCGATTACACAAAAGACAATCGGGCTACTCGGATCCTTGTACCTTTGTGGCACATCTTGCTTTAGGATGACATCACATTCTCAGTTAGAAAAATTTTCTTTTAGATACTTTGCCATTTTTTTGTCGTGCAAATGTCTTTCAAGAACTTGGCATATGAGGGTATTTGTTTGATGGCATCCAAAAGAGGAATGTCGACCTTCGCCAATTTTAAAACCTCTAAAATATCCTGATTGTTAGATAAAGGTTTTAGTGCAATCAACCGGTGGGGGAATGACGCAATCGGCTTGTATGCTTTTTTCCAATTCTATCTCTTGTGGAGGAATGATAGGTCTATCATCTCTCTCAGCTTCTTCTGAGTCCTTAGGCTTTTGATCCCTCTTCGGAATAGTCTTGTCAATTATCTTTCCACTTCTAAGAGTGGTGATAGATTTGGCTTACTCCGTGTGTTGATTTGAAGAGCTTGGATCACTTATTTCACATTGTTGTTTTGGGTTAGGAAGAGGTTGGGCTGGAAGAGTCACTTTCTCTATAACGGCTAATTGTGACTTAATTCTTTGAATAGACGATGGAAATATTCCCATAGTTATTTTGATATCTAACATATTTTAGTTAAATTGTTCTTGATTTTGCATGAATTTCTGAACCGTATTCTCTTGAAGCCTCCTTTGATTAAGAAGTTGAGTAAGGGCCTCTTGAGGGTTAGCTATTTGTCCATTCCTCCAACTAAAGTTCAGATGGTTCCTCCAACTGAGATTGTATGTATTTGAGGTGAGTCCGCTAAATGGGATTTAGTAGTTGTTCACGGCATTCAATTGCAGATGCAACAACTCTTGGAATGCAGGAGTTATGGGACAATCCTATGTTGAGTGTATGTTCCTAGCACAAATACTGTAGGCAACTTCCACGGCCTAATCGTGTTTAACCATTTCTACCTTCTTGAGTTCTATGGCCTCGACTTAGATTGGCCACCCTAACGATCATATCATTGTCTTCTCTTAAGACACACATCCCTCTCTTCTCTCTTGATTGAATTGGCTTATAAGTGATCGGCCTCGAGGAGGTGTCCCATGATTGGGCGTTTTCAGCAAGTAGGTCAAAATAATCTCACTCATCATCGGCCTTTTTGTTCATGAACTCGCCATTACATATTATTTCTATGAACTGGCACATGGACGAAGTCAATCCATCATAGAAAAATCTTAGTACCCACTATATTTCATAGCCATGATGTGGACACCAATTCAAGAGATCCTTTTATCTCTCCTAACATTAGAAGAAAGTATCTTACTCATTTTAGGTAAAATTCATGATTGCCCTCTTTAAGGTGTTTGTCTTATGAACCAGGAAGAACTTTTTAAGGAACTCTCAGGTCATCTCAACCCATGTACCGATGGATTACGACCTTAAGGAGTGCAGGCATGACTTAGCCTTTTACTTCAGTGAGAAGGGAAACAATTTCAGTCTTAGAGTATCTTCTGAAATGTTGTTAAAGTGTACGGTAGCAACTATCTTGTCAAACTCTTTTAAGTGCAAGTTTGGACTTTCAGAGTCTAGTTCATAAAATTTGGGAAGGAGTTGTATTACTCCCGGTTTGAAATCCATGTTTCCTGCATTAAGTGGAAACACCATACAAGAAGGTGTACTCGCCCTCGCAGGTTGTAAGTAATCTTGTAATGTTCTAGGCAGGGGATTATAATGCACCTCATTCTCATCTTGAAGTTCCTCAACCAGATGGTTAGGTTAGTTTGCAGCCATTGTTTCCACTAACTCAGAGGATCTTAAGTGATGTATAATCCGGTGATGGATAGCAACCCTTCAATTAATCCTCATTCGCTCAAAAGACGTAGAGTGTTGTCACGGACCCACTTAGGCATGAAATACTCTAAATCCCTCTAGTTCTAAACAACCTACTCTTACAAATAGAAATTTAAAAGCTAGAAATCCTGAAAAAGAGAAAGTTAGAAGGATATTATTCAATAAGAGCTGCTAAGTTAGATGCTACAAAACAGAAAAATCAGATTAGCAAGTAGAATAGAAACAACTATAATCTAGGAAAATTAGAACTAATATGGAAAATCTAAAAGAATAGTCCTAATCCTAAACTAATTCTAAAACTAGAATAATCCAGAAAATACAGCGTAGTCCCTAACAATGGCGCTAAAAACTTGTTCACTTGTACCCCAAGTGCAAGGTTACGAAGTAGTAATAATCTCAGTGACTGAGGTCGAACCCACAGGGACTGAACATGTTGTGATTTTCTAAACTACTTTAGAGTTAGGACTAGGTGGGAACTAAATTTGAAGATTTAAGAATAATATTGTAGTGAAGTATACTATCAATATAATGGAAACTAAAGCACCAAGGGTCCACTTGCAATCATCTTAATGCCATCTTACTTGACTCAATCAATACTTCAACTAGAATCGAAGTCTCAATCTATTCAATTGGATGATAGAGCAGTTAAAACATCATAAACAATTCAAAACAAATTCTGATCATTCATAGTAACAATTTTTCATATAATAGTTTTATTGTATTGATTTAGAGAGTTCAAAGCATCTACCATGCCCTTAGTCAATGGTAGATTAAAGAATTCTATATATCAAACAACCATAAATCAGAGAAGAGAGCATTCAAGAAATTCCTAAGTATCCACCGTGCCCGGAGTCAACGATACATCAAAGTAAATTTAATAATACCTCTTTATTTAAACCGTTAATTATGAAATATCCAACATGAATATCATAAACTTGAATCAAAGTAAGAAAGACATTAAAATAAACTACAAGCTTCACCTCTTAGCTCTAGCTAAGAGATTAAACAACCAAAAACATGATTGAACTAAAACTCTTAAAGAAAAATATGAAAAACTAACTAAAATTGATAGATTGAAGAAGATAGAAGACTCATTGAAGTTCTCCAACACCTTCCTCTACTCCTCCTACCTTAATTCGTGCTTATAATATCTCAGAAGATCCCTTTATATAGGCTTTGTTCGGACCGACTTCAATTTACGCAGTTATCTCGACTTTGAAGGAATCGAAGTTCGATCATCGAGTTCGATTCAAATTTGAAAACTACCAACAACCATCTGCGTAAGTCCATCGATAAGATTGCCCAACCTTCTTTTGCATCAAATTGGCTTCGATGTCATTGAACATGTTCTCGATGAGATCAAAAAATGCTCCCAAACTGTCCAACAAGTTGATGTCAAAATCATGATTTTTCCGATGTCGTCAAATAGGCTTTGATGGCATTGAATTGGTCTTCAAAAAATAAAATTCAAATAGATCTTCGATGGCATCAAGAATTGCACCCAGATGTCCAATAACCAAACTTGATTTTTTTTATTCTTCCGATGGGATCGAGTTTCCTTCAATGACATTGAACACTTACTTCGATGGCATCAAAGTTGTGTTCGGTGGTATCGAACTGTCAAGTTCAGCAGTTCCAGATTTTTGCACTTTACAATCTCGAATTTCTTCATTCTTCACTTGGTTTTCTTGGATCTTGGACTCTTGAAATCTTCAATATTGACCTCTAAAGATCTGTCTTGGTAATTTCCGAGCATCAAATCTATGCTTTTAAGATCATGTTCACCTTAAGCTCTCAAAATCACATCGTAAGACAAAACATGTATAAATAAATCAATTAAGCATTATCATGTTCATAAAACAAAGGTATAAACAAGGAGAAATATGCAATATTTCATGTTCAATAATAAATCTGTTATTCGACAGGTCTTTTATAATCTTGCTTGATACGTTTCCTCATAAATTGACACATTGATTGTGGCCACGTGGCATGCGACAATTCATCCTTTCAAAGGCATGCGTAAGGGTTTGTACCATCGCATTAATAGTAGAATACAAAATGTTGAAGGAAAATCAAGTGAAGATTTCTTCGGGTGCAAGTACGCTTCCGGAGTGTACTAATCACGTAGTAATATTATGTGGCAATTTCTTACTTGGCCAAGTCAGGGCATCGAAAAATGGGTGTAAACATCGGAAACAAATATGGTTAGATTATAGGCCCTGAGAAACTATTATGGTGTGATTACTGGTCTCGAGAACAAATACGATTAGATTATAGGTTCCATGAATGGTTATGGTGTGATTGCAAGTCATCTCGATCAGTGTTTGCCCTTCATTTGCTGACTTGAACATGGCCAACGTACGTTGTCCAATTCTCAACAACTTGGAAAGTATGACTTTTCACACCTCAACATGTATGTGCAACCTGTATCTTCTTGCTACATGTCCATGGGAGGATGTCCATCTCTTGAGTTTCGGTCGTATGAATGTTTACAAGTGCTATGGCACTTCCGGAGTATCTTTAGCGGAGATGTGTTTCATATTCTTACGGTTTCTCTCTACATGAGTACCTTTCTTTATTCCCGCAGAAGTGTGCCAACATATGACAATATCTTATTTGTTAGAGCTGGTTGTGGCGAATATTATAAACACTATTTAATTGTGAAATGTGCACATACACAAGTTTATAAATTAAAACCCACATTGTTAGAGATATAGCGATTACTTGAGCCATGTGATTCAACAACACACACGACAACACTTGAGTATGATCAGTCCTGATGATGAACGGTCAGGATTGGGATCCACACGTTCTAGGCATGGATACCCTTGGCTTTCCTTCTCCCATTTTTCAGTACATGTGTGCAAAAGTTGGGTGGCATTACAGGAAAAAAAACACATCCTAAGCCACACCATTACATGGATGGTCTAACAGTGTCCTAGGAGATCATCAGGTGAAAAATAAAAATGACAGTCGAGCTGGTCGGTCCATTGGAAGGTTCATTTGCTTCTCCTGTGAAATAGCTGGGTCGTCGTGAGAACGTGTGGACTTCTGTCATAGTAGACCATCTAGATTATTGGTGGTGACTTAACCAGCATCCATGTGGAACCCATGTACAGGTATATAGACCATCCAGATTATTGGAAATATAATGCATGGAGCATGCATATAGAATCATACGAGTCAAGAAATCGGAACCATCTAATTTATGGTTAAGGGCAAAATAGCGAGTGGTCCAAGGAAAAATCAGATGGTTACTGTCATGGAAATACCCAACCGTTGAAGAATCGAAGGTTTTGGAAGGCCATGCCCCCCACGAATCCCCGGTAACATTTTAGATGCTGGCTATCATTCGGACTCTAGGCGCTATAGCTCTCGAGACAGTACATAGGAACGCGACGCATTTCTCATTTCCCATGTCGCCCCTTCACTGTTGGTTCTTCTCCAAGCAGCAGCCTTCTGAAAAACATCATCAACCCTCGTTAACAAAAAAAAAAAAAAAAAGAAGAAGAAGAAAGAAAGAAAGAAAAAAAAAAGGCCAAGTAGAAGGTCTAAGAAATCCTACCTATAACTATTAGCTATCATTTCTCATTTCCTCTCTCTCTCTGTCTGTAGAAAAAAAAGAAGGAAAAACATAGATCTCATTGAATCTGTACATTATTCTTTCCCAGATTCCCTTTCACATTTTCCAGTCTCCATGGCGGGTTCTGCTGGCCCCAATGATTTTGGCGGTCGCACGAGCGTCCGTGTTGTTGTTGTCGGTGACCGTGGCACTGGAAAATCAAGCCTCATTGTGACTATCGCGGCCGAATCGTTTCCAGAAAACGTCCCATCCGTCTTGCCGCCCACTCGTCTGCCATCCGATTTCTACGCAGACCGTGTCCCCATCACCATCATTGACACCTCATCCAGGTACAGAACTAATATAATTGTTTTGTATCCTTGAAATGCTGACGCTTTCATCCCAATAGGAGCAGTTTGGCCATAGTAAGTCTTTCTTATGGTGCCTTTTTAACAATTTTGTGACGGAATTTTATAATGGCAATTGAATTGCCGGAGGGGTTTGCAAAGATGTAAACTGGTGACGTTTAGAACTATTGGCGGGATGGACAGTAGTATAAACACCTGTTTTCTGCTTGCTGTTTTTGCCTAGCTGACTAGCTCGACATTGCCGAGTAATGATTCCATTGACTTTCTTTAACTTGGCTAGTAGAAGCAGTTCTTGATCAGGGCTGTCCTTTTTTCTATCCAAAGTGATGACTAGGGCACCTGAGTGAAGCTCTCGTGTCACAAGCTCTCCAAAGAATGTTTTTGGAAGATAAAAACCGTGTCTCATATAATAGATACCCATCATGCGTACTATTTCATGGTAACTCAATGCTCAGGCCCTTAGAAAGTGCTGAAATACTTTTCCATACATCATTCTTGGCTGTATAGTCTCCATTTAGTTCTTGGAGTTCAACACGGATATTGATAGGGTAGATAAGATGTGCAATTTTTGACTGAGGCGGTTTTCTACCTTATTTTCCACACCTGCCCAATCATTCAAATCAAGGGCTTGTTTGGATTGCGAATTACATCAGTAATGTAATGTAAAAGTGCCATCATTATGATTTTACAATGTTTGTTTAAACATGTAATACGATGGTCACTGTTAATATAATAGGAGACAGGTTAGGGAATCCGATGGTCAAATGTTAATATAATAGGAGATAGGTAAGGGAATTTCCAATCATTACAATTTTACAGTGTATTCAGTAGAATCACTTATCCAAACACACACATCAATGTGTTTTTCCTATTGATTTGACATTTCAGTATTGTAGCAATATCATCATTATGATTTTACCACGCCTATCCAAGCATGGGAATTGCTGGTCAAATTACCTAGGAGACGGGTATTGTAATTTGTAATCACTGCAGTTTTCCAATTTCCTTTGTAGATTGTAATGCAAATTAAATGAGCCATCATTATCATTTTAAGGTGTTTTTTAAAAATAAATGTCAATATGGTATAGTTGTTTTTTAAAATAAATGTCAATATGGCATAATTGTTAATAAATGTCAATTGTGTCAAGATCATCTCCATTGTAAACATTGTATTGAAGTTGTCCTTGTATGGTTTGCTCCAAAAAGACACAAAACTCAAATATCCTGTCAAAAGTGCTTAATGCAAGTGCGAGAGAAGTTATTTGGGCTTAACAGGCCCTGCAAAATTTCCAAAGGAAAAAAAGGAAAGCAAATAGTAATTCTGTGGGCCATGGTTCTTCCCACAACCATTATCTTTATTTTCCAACTGAATCAATTGAATCATAAGATCTGAGTTAGTAAATCCATTAGATCCAGTTAGGACTTTAGGAGAATGTGATTCAAAATAAGATTCATACTGTTATATAAGGTTTTATTTGAGTCATAACATTCAAAGTGTAACTGT
The DNA here is from genome assembly GCF_029962835.1 of Magnolia sinica. Classification (NCBI taxonomy): domain Eukaryota; kingdom Viridiplantae; phylum Streptophyta; class Magnoliopsida; order Magnoliales; family Magnoliaceae; genus Magnolia; species Magnolia sinica. The sequence goes on along the minus strand of NC_080589.1, from coordinate 22,804,023 downwards.
AATAAAACATGTTACTGTCCAAAGTACTTTTGCGTGGGTGGAACTAACTGTTGGAGGAGTTCGAAACATTATTTCCTTCTCTGTTTTGATGTATCAATACTTTTTTAATGATTGCATTTTTGTTTTCCATTTAATAGCCCGGAGCATAGAGGTAAGCTTGCTACTGAATGCAAGCTGGCGGATGCAGTTTTACTGACATATGCATGTGATCAGCCGTCCACGCTTGACAGACTGAGTACCTTCTGGCTTCCAGAACTTCGTCGGTTGGAGGTACTTTGTTTTGCTGTTTTTTTTTTTTTTTTTTTTTTTGCCTTTTCAATTATACAACAGGGTTCCTAACCTGTGGTCACTGGTCACTGCGCAGGTTGATTATCCTATCTCCACTAGAGCACTGGATATATGTCCAACAGTTTAGTGATCTAGACCATATATCTGATGGTCTGCACCATAATGGACCACAGGTCAAAATCACATCAATTGGACGATTCCATCTACCAATTGGTAACAGTCTTGTTATCAATAGTCCTTTTTAGCCTCCGTTTGTGGGTCACCCAGCAGATGGCGAGGTTTTCCCTGTCATTGTGGTTTTCTATATATATATATATATATATATATATATATATATATATATATATATATATATATATATAAAATCACATCCAGTTCATTGTATAGCCCACCAGATGTACAGGCATGGATCACTGCACTGTTGTGCCACACGTCGATTATGTAGAAGCGGCACAAGATAATTAACTGGTACTGGGCTCAAGTAATTTCCACTTAATTGCCTGTTATTGTACTTGTCTTGTGATGTGCACAGGTGAAGGTGCCAGTGATTGTTGTTGGTTGCAAGTTAGATTTGAGAGATGAGCAACAACAAGTTAGCTTGGAGCAGGTGATGTCGCCAATCATGCAACAGTTTCGGGAGATTGAGACATGTATTGAATGCTCGGCATTGAAGCAAGTTCAGGTGTGCAACAGTGGTTTGTTTTTAAGATTCTCTTTTAATGTACATTTAGAAATCCTTTTGACACGGGGACTTCTTTGGTGGAGAGAATCCAAAATATGGAAATGGAAAACCCGTGGAAATGGAAAAGGACAGGATATCCCTCTTACCTGCAAACTTCTGTTGTAAAATTCCATAAGCTGGTGCTATCCGTGAATGATGGAATAGGATGATAAACTCAATCAGCTATTCTGTTGAGATGTCTCACCAAAAAAGGTTGAGTAGTACCACCGTGTTGAAGAATCTCTCTTCAAGAACCCAGTCAAAAGACATAAACAACAAGAGCAATGAAACTATATTTCATAAAATAAAAATAAAAATGAGAACAATCACTACAACTCATGTCATCATCATCATCATGGCCTTTCTCCCAGCAATTTAGGGCTGCCATTGCATAAACGACGAAAAGAAATTGGGGTTGTCACACCGAACGTTACCTTGTTTTTGGAATGGTCATGGTAGATGCTCATATTGACAAGACTCATGCCAATACGAATCGTGCTAGTAAACGCTAAATCCTAAACCCATATACAGACACCCCAAAAAGGGCAAGCACATGGAGGGCTTGTTGCCTAACAATACCACCAAGCTTGAGGCATGCACATGAATGTTCCCTTGTGTCAATTCTATCATAAAATAAGGGGGTGTTTGTTTTTTCAATTACATATGTAAATAGGGGTAAATAGTTAATAATATTACTTTTGAAGGGTGTTTGTTTAAGAGGGAAATATCCTAGTAATTATGCTTGGAAAACAACGCCATAAAGTATGAAATCGAACAAGGCTTTGGTATTGTCAAAATTCGGGGTTCCAATAGTGATTTATGCTGTCCATCCATTTTACCATCTCTTTATAGGGCATGGGCTAAGAAATGAGGCAGATTGGAAGCTCAAGTGGACCATACCACATGAAACAAGGGGGTTAATGACGTTCACCATTCAAAATTGAAACCTTTGTAGGGCCCACAGGAATATCTATGATGGGGACATCACATCACGTGTGCCCCTATGCATATATCAGAGGAGGAGATGGACCCCAGTCTCTTTGTGGCTAGATGAGTACCCATTCTAAAGAGCCCACATGGCATGTACGGAAGGCAAAGTAACTCTAAGGCTTCCAAGCCTATAGAGGGTCCAATTCACATAGGCTTTCACAAGATTTACAAATAAGGAGCAAGCCTATAGGGATAGTGTATGTGGTGGTGTGTGGGATGTGATTTCTAACAACACTTATACATTAACTAAATCATGCATCATAATGATCATATGATAAACATAAGCATAAATAGATAAATGTACTCAAAGCAATTCCAAACACAGTCATATATAGTGGTTCGGCTACTTTCCTACTTCACTCCCGGCGGACGCACTCTCTCCTACAGTGTATCGGATTTCACTATCCAATGGTTTTAAATCAGGTTAACCATGAACCTTTATAACCTACACAAGGTTAACTAGGAGGCCTACACAAGGTTCCCCTAGGTGCCTACACAAGGCAACAAGTCCTACACAAGGACACAACTTGGGAGTCTACACACGGCATCCCATGCCTATGCAAGGCAACAAGTCTTATACATGGACACCCATCCTACACAAGGACACAAAGTATTCTCTCATTAGAGGCCTACAACTAGGACTTGGCGAGTTTGACACTCTAACTCTGAATCCCAATCCTACACAAGGAAAGAGCTCTAGACACAGTAGACTCTTGAGTACTTACAAGTAAGTGGATGAGTCTCGTTCTCGCACAACGTGAAGACCTTTAATGATGACGAAGAGTCTTCAGCTTCCTTGAACTGCAACCGCTTTTGAATCTTTCGATTAATGCTCGGAGGTTGTGAGGTTTAAGGTTTTGTTTTTCTGTAATGAAATGATATGATTTAAATGCATAGAGAAGGTTCCCATGAGCTATGCATTCAAGAATTCCAACACTTAGGATTTTCCTATGATGGTTGGTTGGCAACTCAGTGAATGCTAGAGTTCATTATTCAATCCAAGCAAAGAAGATGATGAGTTAGTGCTTGTGTTAAGGATTGAATGATGAACTCTAATGAGAAAGAGAGAGTGAGGAAGAAAGTATGTAGATCTTGAAGCAACAGGATCAAACTTTCTTGGATTCTAGCTCATTTTACAAAGAGCAACACTAGTTTATTTATAGGGTTGAAATACCAACGGTAAAAAAATGGGCAGAAATTTGTCATTATCGATGTCATCGAAATTTGAATTTTGATGTCATCGAACCATCTTCAATTGCATCGACTTCCTACACAAGATTTTCATTTGGGTGTCCTTTTTTCATCGAGCATCCTTCGATGTAATCGACGTGCACTTCGATTCCATCAAGGGATGACTTAATGCCATTGAGATCCTCTTTTTAATACACAAAGGTTGCTGGATAGATTTGTCCATGGTCGATGTTATCGAACAGACCTTCGATCCATCGAAGTTTGAATTTCGATGGTATCGAATGATCTTCGATGAACTCAAAGAAAATATGTTTTCTTTGGAAAGCTTGCTGGACAATCTGAGTTAGTTTCGAAGTTATTTAATGGACTTCGATGGCATTGATAACTTACTCTCGATAACATTGAGGAGGGTTCGATGTCATCGAAGAGCACTTAAGAGTATTTTCTGGCTTTTTGGAAGAGGTCTAAGGTTGAAGTAATCGAAGGTCATTCGATGTTATCGAAACATTTGTTTTGATGATATCGAACAGCGATCGATGCAATCGATGATTTCAACATATCTTTCATTTTATTGCTGTACAGAATGAGCGTGCGTTCGATGCCATCGAACGATGTTCGATGTTATCGAATATATCCTCGATTGCAGTTCGATGTAATCGACAAGGACCTGTGATTTTCCAGTTTTGCTTCTTTCTTCCATTTATACTCACTGTGCATTTTTATTCCAACTTGACCAGAAGATATTTTTGAAACAATTCATTTTTAGGGTAAGTTGGGATTATATGGGGACATATACCTGTCTGGGTTTGTTGTGGGTCGATGAGGCTATGGTTAACCAGTTTAAGCTTGATCATGGCCTTCATCTTTGCAGAGTCTTGGTCTTAATTTCTTCATCTAAGGTCTCACTTGGACTGACAGACTCAACACTCACGTATATTGACAAGCAAGGGCACTTTCAATCTCCCCCTTTGTCAATTACGTGACAAAACAAACTAACAAACCCTAGGTTATTACAATCAACTCAATACATAACAAATCTTCAAACTTTTTGAGTTGCTTGTACCTCCCTCTTTGTTCATTCTCCCCTTCATGCTCCCCCTAAGTTCTTGCTTTAAGATTTAATAAACACAATAGCGACAAACTTGGGAGCATAACATGGTTCTCCCCCATTTTGTTAATCATTGGCAAAGGGTAAACAACAGAGGATATAGGCCAATAAAACTGAAGTATGGAATTTGCAAATATATCCAAGGTTAGAGGGAAAAAAATCACATAAATTCATAAGATAGAAGCCTGTAACATAAGAACTAACTGTGAAATAGACATGCCATGAGTAATATACAAACATAGAGCATAAAGGGCATAATCATCATAAAAAAGGTAAAATATCATCATTCATCCACAAAAATTTACCAAAATAACTACCCCAAGCTTGGGTAGTATCATCATCCAAAAAGATCAAGCCCTTAAGGGCATAAATATCCACATAACTAAATGTAACAACATACATCTTTTAAGGGTTCACACAAATCTAATAAAGATAAAAAAAAATGAAGAGTAATCAGATTGGCTAGTTTATAAAAAAATAGGTGATAGGCAAGCCTGTGACCCTGAATCTCCAACAATAGATCAACCTAGGTGGAAGGGCCAACTCCATGAGGAACGGTGTCGTCACGTAGGCATGTGACAACCGCTATCAGGTCCTGAATAGCCTTTTTCACCCTCTCCAATCCCCTTTGCATGGCTCTAGTAACCTGCTCCAACTACGACAGTCGCTCGTCTTGTTGTCGAAGCTGATGAAGAATTGATTCTCGTCGCTCACGTTGACCACCATGTTGATGGTACGACTGACTGGCTCGTATGGGACATCACTGGCATGTTCTCTCATCCTCAGTCTCAGCCGCCTCTGTCTCCATCGCTTCTGTTTCGCCTTCCTCTGCTTCAGTTTCTCCCATGGTGTCATATCAATGAGGAGTTGAGGAGGAAGCAGGGGCATCCAGCAGACCCCATTCTCTTGATATTTGATATTGTGAACTTACGAGGAGGTCTTGGACGATCGGTTGTGGTAAGCGGACCCACATGCCGGGATAGGAGACAGAGAAAATGCAGAAATGGAATACGAGTATCTCAGGTGCCTTGAACTGCGATTGCCAACTGATGAAGGACGAGTTGGTGAACAGAGTTGTACTTCATGACCGACAACGTAGAGTATACCCAACATAAATGGAGTATGGTCTGATTTGTTTTTTTTTTTTTTTTTTTTTTTTTTGAGAGATAAAGCAGGATAATATATTAAACGAGAAAGAAAGCGAAAACAACAAAGAGAGAAGGAGCACAGATTTGCTGAGATAGCAGAGCTGCTAAGTAGCTAAAAACTCAAAATTACAATCATTAGGCTTAGACGAATAGGTAGCCCATTCGACCAGAAGATGGATGGCCCTAAACGCGACGTGGTCCGCTGGATTGGCTTTGTTGTTAAAACACCGATCATTCCTTTTGATCCAAACAGCCCACCAAACCGCAAGAGGGGCGATACGCCAGAGAGGAATCCGGTGTTTCCCACATTTGATCCCATGCCAGAGAGAGAGGAGGCTATCAGTCGAACTTGGAAAACAGCAAGACACGTTGAAACGGAGTGGGAAGACCGGCCATATCTTGTGAATAAAGGGACAATGAATGAAAAGACGATTAACCGTTTCTTCGTTGGCCATACAGCAGACGCATATATTGGTTATAGACATACCCTGTTTCCACAAATTATCAACAGTAAGGACCCTTTGGTTACCAACTAACCAGCCGAAAACCGCGATTTTGGGAGGGACCGAGTAGTACCATCCGTGGTACCGCCGAAGACCAGCAGGAGGGGGAAGATTAGCAGACAGGAGACCATAAAGAGACTTAACTGAGAATCTGCCCTGTTTGTTCAGATGCCAAGACAATCTGTTAGGCGTGTTGCGATTTAGAGTGAGATTGTAGATGCATTTAAGAAGGGCACCGTATTCGTCGATCTCCCTTTCTGTAAGGTTCCTTCTACATTCAATGATCCAAACGGGTTTCCCGCCTTCAGAAGATAGGCAATCGGCAACCCTGCATGGGGGGTACTTTGCAATGCGGAAAATATTCGGGAAGGAGGAACTTAGCGTAGCTAATCTTGCCCAGGAGTCCAACCAAAAATGAGTCTGGGTGCCATTGCCAGTAATCATGGAAGTGCCTCTGAGAAATTCTGGCTTGGTGGAGAGAATGTCCCTCCATATGGCAGACATCTTGCGGTTGCATTTGTTATTTGTCCACCATCCTCCATCTGATCTGTCGTATTTGCCCTTTATCAAGTCATTCCATAAGGCCCCATCTTCATTTCCGAGTCTCCACAACCATTTCCCTAGAAGAGCGCAGTTCATAAGCTTTAGATCCTTGATGCCTGCACCTCCATCTTGCCTCGGGAGACAAACTACCTTCTAGTTGATCAGGTTAAATTTGTGCTTACCTGATTTTCCGTGCCAAAGAAAGTCTCTTCTGAGCTTATCCAATACCTTCACGATATAGGCCGGACACTTGAACAACGACATCTGGTAGATCGGAAGATTGGACAGCGCTGAGTTAATAAGCGTTGGGTGGCCTCCTAGAGATAGATATCTACTCTTCCAATTGGCAAGATAGGATCGCACCCTGACGATGATCTTATCCCAGGACTTCTTTGGGGGCTTCCCAATGCAAAGAGGAAGGCCGACGAAGGAAGTGGGAAGGGAGTCAGAAGCACAACAAAAGAAATCAGCGTGATCCTTGTACTCAGTCTCCTCCATGTTCACCCCCAACATTGTAGACTTGGACAGATTGACACGTAGACCCGGAACTGCTTCAAAACAACGGATGATCGTGCATAAGTTGTTGACTTTGGTTTGGTTGACGTTACTGAAGAGGAGGAAATCATCAGCGAATTGAATGTGGGAGATTGGAGCGGACATCCCCTGCACGATAAACCCGCTGGTAAGGCTTGCTTCTTGGCCTTTGATAAGCATGCGAGACAAGGCCTCGCCCACTACCAAGAAGAGAAAAGGGGAGAGCGGATCGCCTTGCCGCAGACAGTGTTCGAGTTGTCGGTATCGCTACAAGTTTCGCTGGCCGGAGATAAAGATATAATATCGTTATCGCCGATAATATCGCTGATAACCGGAAATGTAGGGAAAAGGGGGGAAACATGGAGAAAATGGTGGAATTTTTTAGTGAAACTTCAGGACATGCCTAAATACACATTTACATATCCAGGAATGAAAAATTTACAAAATAATGCATTAAATAATAAGTTTCCATTTAATGGGGGCCAAAAGGCATATGTTGTCGTAAGAAATCACTCAAATAGTAATCAAAATGAGTTTATATAATACAAATGCAAACTTACAAGAATAATTAGATAAATTTAAAGTTCAAGTGGACCCACTACAAAACATTTATAGGGCCCACCATGATGTATTTTTTAGATCCAGCCTATTCAATTGAAACATTTATAGGGCTCACCATGATGTGTTTTTTAGATCCAGCCTATTCACAAGTTAACATAGAGATAGATGAAGCGAAAAGAAAAATATAAGCTTGATTGGAAACTTCTGTGGCCCCTTAAGAAGTTTTGAACGGTGGATGTCACTGTCTCCACTACTTTCTACAGTGGGATCCACTTAAGCTTTATATCTGCCTTATTATTTTTCTCATGTTTTAAAATAATCTCTCCAAATGGATGGATGGTATGGATACAACACATGTATCATGGTTGTACGGAGGTGCGCAAAGCGAAAGCGGATTGGCTGGTGTACCACACACCAACTATATAGCTGTTGTAGGTATGTGTCATGCGAAGACGAGCACTGACGCTCCTCTTGTACGGACGGTTCAAAGTAGATCAAAGTTACATGGGCCTACAGTGATGTATTTATTATATGTATACCGTTCATCTATTTTTATAGATTATTTTAGAGCATTATCCAAAAAATGAATCATATCCAAAGATCATCTGGTCCACACCACAAATAGCAGCAAAGATAATGATTTTCACCGTTAAACAATTCATAGGGCCTGCCATAACATTTATTTTCCATCTAATCTGTCCATAAATCACAAAGGACAGAATGAAGAGTAAAAACAAACTTCATATTGATCCAAAATTTCTGTGACCCTAAAAACGAGTTTCAATGGTAGACGTTTAATCTCCCACTGCTTTTTTTTTTTTTCAGTGTGGTCTACTTGATAGTTAGATCTATCTTATTTTTCGTCTCAAGCCTTAAGACGAGCACGCCAAATAGATGGATGGTTTGGATATAACACATACCTCGTGATCAGATCCAAAGAACTTGTTGACGTCAATGCGCCAGATAGATAGCTGGTGTGAGGTACACCAGTACCGGAACCGGATTGCTTACTGAGTTATTCAATAACCTTAGTGCACTGAGTAAACACTGTGGGGTCCACCATTATTTATTTATTTATTTTATCCACTTTGTTCATCCATTTTAATACATAATTTTATGGCTTTACCACAAAATGAAAGAATATAAAACGCTCAGGTGGATCACATCACAGGAAACAATGTGATTGAACCTCTACCATTGAAAAATTCGTGGAGGCCACAAAAGCTTTTCCTCAAATTGATATTCGTGTTTTCGCTTCATCGAGGTCCGTTCAACCTTATGAACAGGTTGGATGACAAATAAACATAATCGTGGGCCCTAACAAGGTTTCAATGGTGGAAATCATTATTCCACACTGTTTCCCATGGTATGGTCCATTTGAGCTTTGGATTTACTTAAATTTTGGGATCAACCACTAAAATTAGCAGAAAAAATGAATAGAAGGTGTGGATAAATCACATGCATTAACAGTGGGCCCAAATGAATTGACTCACTACCATAAAAGCGTATTGAGTAGCTCAGTGCGCAGTCCGATTTAAAGCCTCGCCACTGGTCCATGCTCTGTGGTCCCACCATGATGCATATGTTTAATCCATTCCATTGGTCCATTTTTCTAGATCATTTTATGATAACCATCCAAAAATGAGATGGATCAAAATCTCAAGTGGACCACACAATGTTGATTGAACGTATTCGGTCTACAATTAAAAACTTCTTGCGGGCTACGAAAGTTTTGGATTAAGCTGATATTTCTTTTTTCCCTTCACCCAGGTATTTAAGACCTAATCAACAGCTTGGATATCAAATAAACATTACAGTGGGCCCCAGGAGGTTTTAAATGGTGGACATTTAATGACTACTGTTTTCTCGTGGTGTGGTCCACCTGAGTTTTAGATCTACCTATTTTTTTGTATCAAGCTCTAAAATTATATTTAAAAATTAATGGACAGAATGGATACAACAAATGCATCATGGTGGGGCCCACGGAGCACCGACCTGCACTGTCAAAACCCAAACCCCCGATTTAAAATGAAATCCCATCCCCAATTTCCGTAAAAACCCTGAAAATCCTCTCCTTCCCACCAAAATCTCTGGATTTTCAACACGAAAATCCCTCTCCCTCATCCCAAATTTTTTTAAAAAACCCTTTATTTTCCAACAAAATCTCAAGATTTTCATAGCCCGCAAGCCGATTTTTTCTTGGGAAGCTGCCGGAGATTTTTCAATGGAAAAGCCGATTTTTTTGGGTTGAATCTTACTAGAAAGTTGCCGATCCGCACTCAACAGCCGTGAAGCTCTTGAAATTCGTGTTTTCAACCAGATCCGGCGAAAAACAGGTATTTTCTTGCGATTTTTGTTTTTGATTTCGACGATTTTATCGCCGAAAATATCTCTTGTTGGCTACAGTTCCCACCCTTCGAAAATATCGGCGATATCTGGCAGCGATTCGAATAAATGGGTTTTCGGTATCGCTAAGCCAGCGATACCGATATTATCGGCGACAATTCGATATTGTCGCCGATAATTTAAACACTGGCCGCAGACCCCTGGAACTTTGGAAGAAGCCTTTGGGAGAACTATTGACAAGGACGGAGAAGGCTGCCGATTCGACGCACTCTCTAATCCAATTGCACCACCTCCTGCTGAAGCCCATACTTTGAAGCAAATACAGGAGGAAATCCCAATCAACGTGGTCGTATGCCTTCTGAATGTCTAGTTTGCAGAGAAGGCCCTTGCGTTTGGATATGAATTTGGAATGAAGAGCTTCATTCGCTATAAGGGCACAGTCTGTAATCTGGCGACCAGGAATAAAGGTGCTTTGATGATGGGAAATAACCGAACCAATGACTCTGATCAAGTGAGAAGCGAGGACTTTTGCTAAGAGCTTGTAGGGGCCCCCATTCAGGCTAATCGGCCTATACTTAGACAACGTATGGGCTCCCTAACATTTTGGGATGAGGGCAATGAATGAGGCCCCGATTCCTCTGGATAGAATGCCTCTCGAATAAAATTCAGAAAAAAATCCCATTATATCATCTTTGAGTAACTCCCAGAAAGATTGAAAGAATGCTATTGGAAACCCATCAGGGCCAGGAGCCCTGTCCCCTTCCATATCATTGATGGCTTGCTTTACTTCTATGGGAGAGAAGGGAGCTTCCAGACAGACTGCTCGTTCTTCAGATAGATTGGCGAAAGGAAGATCATCGAGGGAAGGTCTGATCCAATCTTCAATAAATCCTTGTAAAACCGGACAATTTCTTCCGATATAAGGTCCTGGTTGTCTGTCTTAGTGCCCTCAATTGTTAGGCTACTTATAGTGTTCGTCCGACCTCTTTCGCTGGCCATGTGATGAAAAAACTTAGTATTTTTATCACCCTCACGGATCCACTTACATCTGGATTTCTGATGCCAAGAAATTTCTTCCTGTTTGAGCTTTGCTGCGAGGGCCTTGGTCAGCCTAGGGGGGATTCTGCTCGCCTTCAGCATCCCGATCTATCTTCTTTAGCTTGGCCATAATGCCCACTAACTCGGCCTCTCGCTTTTTTGCCTCTGTCTCCTTCCACTCCTTCAGATTATGTTTTAGCATACGCAACTTGTTGCATAACTTGAAGCCAGCAAAACCTAAGCACGAAAAACCGGCCCACCATTCTTCGATCATCTTTTTAAAACCTTCTATCTGGAGCCATGCTACGTCGAATTTGAATGGCTTGGGGCCCTAGTTTCGATTGTCAACTGCCAGCAAGATCGGGGTGTGGTCGGAGGTAGTTTTGGGGAGAGCAGATTGCGCTATTTGGGGGTATTAATCCAGCCATTCAGGTGAGATGAGAAACTGATCGATCCTGGTTAAGATGGGGGTCGCCCTGTCATTAGACGAGGTGAATTTTGCTCCCAGCGAAGGAAGGTCCACCAGAGCTTCATCTTTTATCCATTGGGAAAAACGGCGCATGCCCACAGTGGTTCTACCGCCCGTGGATTTTTCTTCAGCCGTACGGGTGATGTTGAAGTCCCCCTCTATACAGCAAGGACCAGCAAACTTATTTCTGGCTGAGCTCAACTCCTTCCATCACTCCTCCCTTAGAGAATCCTGATTCGGACCATAGATAGAAGAGATAAGGCATGTAAAATCAGATGCAGTGTCTTTAAGAATTACCGATAGAGAGTAAGATACACTCTAGCTATCTATTAGATTCCAGGAAGAGGTCTTCCACGCCACCAGGATCCCGCCTGAAGATCCATCAGCGTCCCGACTGACCCACTGAGTCATTGAACGATTCCAGATCGATCCTAACAATCTATTACTGAACTGCTGGACTTTGGTTTCTTATAAGCATATCACGTTAGCTTTACTCCTAGCGCAGGCGTCCCTTATGAATCTCCTCTTACGTCTGGACTTGACTCCTTTGATGTTCCAGGATAGGATTTTCATTTGGGAACCGAGCTGCCCCGAGGTGAAGTAACCCAAGAGGAAGTGATGGAGGGAGTAGGGTTGGGGGATCGTAGGATCAGACTCTGGATCTCCCTGATGCTTTGCGATCCGTCTGATGCTTTCCTTGGAGACTTGCTTTGAAGTATCGGGTGACCGCGCTTCTCGATACAGTGGAAGAGAGATGAAGTCTTCCGGGTGATCCCCAAAAGACACACCGATGGTGCGTCCGACGTGTCCCACCGCGTCCCGGATCCATTTCTTTCTCTGGATGGTCTTGATCAGCTTGGCTCTCTCCTCCTCAGGACCTTTTAAGAGAAATGTGTCGGGGGGTTGCGCCACTCGGCAATGATCTTCCTTGATTTGAAGGGGTTCTGCCTCCAGAATGACCCCTTCGCTGTCCTCTAGGAGCATCTCAATGAGGGCTTGCTCTGGAAGGGAGTCGAGGTTGACCTTTGACTGAGGAGAGGCAGTAGAGGATGTCTATTCATCTGCATCCGACCCCGAGGGAGATTCTCCGTTGCGAGGGGAGGAGATTTCACTAGGGGACGCGGGTTGCTGGAGAAACTGGGATAAGTCCTTTGGTCCTCGTGGGTCGATGTTGGAGGGTGACGGAAGTCGTAGTTGTAGCCGATTGCGGACACGTGGAGGTAGGGTGACGGGTCGTCCGCATCAGGACCATGGAGGTTTGCAGGATGTTCCGAAATTGAGGCGAGAATCAGAGGCTCGTTGATGAGGTGAAGGATGCTGCCAAGGCTGCCACCTGTTGGTTCGACATGAGGATCGGGATACGCGTCTCGCGCGAGGATCGTGAGCCGTTGAGCAAGACACGCTTCCTGCACTGGCGTCGCGCGCTTGGATGAAGCCTCGAGGAGAGGGTGACATGTGTCATGAATCGACGCTCGCCCGGGGGACGCGACGCACGCGTATGAACTGGATGGAGATTGCGTGGCGTGTGAGGGAAGTGGGATAAGACGCATGTTTGCAGGTGCCGAATCGCACTTGGGTGACGTACACGCCATCCTATGTCTGACGAAAACCTTGATCGGGTCAGCCGTTTGGAGACGCGTAGCAGTGGTTGAGTCTGGTGCTCCGTGGGATATCGGACTGGGTACTCCTTCACCTGGTATCGGTGCTCCGCGAAGAACCTGGACGGGAACTCCTTCCCCTACCGACGATCTGGGGAGGATTTGGACGTGCTTCGAAGCTGCAGATGGAGGCGTTGGCTGCTTAAGTCTCCAGATGTCACCCCACCGATGGATAGGGTTTGACGGATCCTCCCTTTGGATTGGGAGAAGGAGATCTCGCCCCGCTGCCCTGACTAGGATGTGATGAGGTAGAGGGTGGCCCTTCTTTCTCTGGATTCTAGCCCTGATGACGCCTATTTCATCACCCCTGAGAGTTTTGATGTCAATTTCTATCAGAGTGCCTAAGCGCGAGGCAGCCGTGTTGAAAAATTCCGCATGCCAGAGTTCCAGAGGAACAGACCATATTAGACCCTAGATCTCCTCCATCTCAAAACATGAGAATTCCTCCCACTTCATCATCCTCACAACCGAACCGTTTTTGTGAATGGTTCCGGCCATGATAAGCATGTTCGGATTGACTTCAGGGTCGACGTCGATCCACAATTCGTTGAAGCCAATGGGCTTGATGTTGAATAGGGCTAGTGGATACCGGCAACACTCGTTGATCCAGTGTGTCATTGCCTTAATGGTAGCCCCTGGTTTCGTGATCGCCTCCAGTGATCTTCGGAGAGAGCTACAGGAAGGAGCCATACTATCTTCGTTAATGGTTATCCAACGTTCTGATGAGGATGAGTCCCTTTCGACTTTGTGACTGTTGTTGGAGTGCTTATGTGGATCTGGAGGAGTTTTGTCTAAGGTGTGCTTCTTTGAATGATGAGGCGAGGGAGCTCTAAAGGAGTTTATAAGAGCTTCTTTGAAAGATAGTCTATGCTTTTGAGGTGCCGGAGCAGAAAATTTGAAGGGTTTGAGAGCAGTGGGGGAGATCCGCTTCTGGGAAGAGATTCCGGTAGGAGCAGATTGATAGTTTCCTTGATCAGGTCCAAAACGAGCCCTTTGCACCAACATCTTCTTTCCGCTGAAACTTGCGCCATGAAAGCATATCGACTGCTTTGGTTAGCTCTACCTCAGAGCTCATTCGAATGAGCACAAATCCACGATAATGGCCAGATTCTCTGTCTCTTGGCATCACGACATCCATAACAGCTCCGTCCCGGCCGAATACTTTCTCCAGGTTGATTGGAAACCAACCATGAGGATACCCTTTTACAAAGATGGTGGGGTATGAGTCATATTTCCTTTTTCCAATATCTTGGAGTGGTCGTGATTGTCTCCTGGGCTGAATCTGTTGCCACTCTCCTTCCTTGTCTTCGGATGCGATTACACCTTCGCCGTTTGGATTATTGTGGTGTTGGTCTTCGGAGTCGGACTTACCCGCATTACCCTCAATCGCACTCCCATCGGACCCATCACCTTCTCCCATGACACATTCGTATGGTCTGATTTGTTTGTACCCTTAGGATAGACATTTGAGCTGAAAATTCCTTGAAGGATTTAGAATTTAGGGGACGTAGGATCCACGCAGACCATTCCTTTCATGCCAAGGAATATTTTTGCTATTGCATAAATACTTAGTGATTTTGGATCGAATTTCTAATGAATTGAAATCGTATTCTGCAAAACCTTGGGGTTTGGTGGGAATTCCAATGTATTGGCCAATAAGAGCTGTAGTGATATGTGTAGTTGTTTGGCCAATGGTGATATCCAGAGACGGAGGGTTAGAAACGGGTGAGTGACAGTAGGCTAGGAACCTGAATATCTGTTCACCACGAGTCACACCACCAAAATCAAGTACTTTTGACCACCTAACTGCTTCAAGAATCGACACAATCCCCTAGGGCTCTAGACATTTTCGATTAATTTGTCTTTCATAGACCATTTTTCTCACTCTAAATTTCTCATAGTGTTTCTGGAGGCGGTGGCTCAATTGGGATTTGGACTTCCGGTTCGGATCATTTCTCTGTAGAGGAGAGTCCATTTGTGCTGGAGGTGGTGCTGATTTTTTGTGGGCAACGGTTTTACTCTGTTTTGCCCTAGACGATTCTCCTTGTTCCATAGACTTGCTTTTATCCTTTCCCATTTTAGAGAAAAGCTCAGAAGTGAACAGAATATTCAGAGGAATGGCAGAGATTTGAGACAAGGGAAAGTAGGGCAAATTAAATGATATGTAAGAACTCCTTTGATAGATGAACCCTAGATTTAGGCTAATGAGGAGTATCTTACCTAGGGCTGAAAGTTGGGCGGGTTGGGTCGGGTTAGTGCTCAACCCTAGCCCAACCCAAGGTTCCTATACCTCAACCCTAACCCAACTCAACCCAACCTCGGGTTGGGAATTCTCAACCCAAGTCCAACCCAAGCAAGCTGGGTAGGGTTGGTCGGGTGGATACATGCTAATATTTTCACTATTACATTAGTCTATTATATTTCAATACACGTCTTATTTTTTGTACCTATGATTTTATTAATTATATATGTAATAATTTATCGTAAAGAACTTTATTTTTCTAAATAAACAACCTAAAATATAGGACAATCTATTTGGGAGAAAGAAATCCAGTGTATTTTGTTAGCTTGAGTCATCCAAAATAATTTGCACTAATGAGACTCGACTTTAATGGAATTTCTTGTGCCTTCAACACAGACAATCCACACTCAATTACACTTGGTAGGGTTCAGGTTGGGTCGGGCAACCCGAGATTGTAACCCAAGCCCAACCCGAGTTTTATTAGGTTGTTGTTTGTATAACCCATGCCCGAGACCAAAACCCGATACATCCTGCTCGAGCCCAACCCAATGTCGGGTCGGTCACGAGTCAGTCGGGTTGAACCCACCCCACTTTCAGCCCTAATCTTACCAAGATTGATGCCCAAATAGTCAAGAGAAAGGGTTGTTGGAGGAGCCACCAACGTTTGGAAGTCGAGCCGACGCGGGAAGAAATGAGATAGACGAGTGAAAAGAAATTCCCGCCCGTGCCGTGTATATATATATATATATATATATATATATATATATATATATATATATATATATATATATATATAGATCCCGACTCTTCGATTCCATCGAAATATGTTCGATGTTATTGAAGACGATACTTCGATTCCATCGAACCATGTTCGATGATATCGAAGAGAGTCCAGATAGGTCATGGAGATTTTGTAATGCTTCGATGCAATTGAGTAATGTTCGATTGCATCGAAGGTGGTTCGATGACATCGAACGTCCCTCAATTCCTTCGAAACAACTCATTTATCATTTTCAGTTGTGCCAACCTAAGGTGATGTACATTCATATATACCTATTCATCAGTGTTTTGTACATCAAAAGATCGATAAAAAATTATAGACTGTACATATTTTTCAAAAAGGGTGATGAGGCCAAAATTCCTCAAATATTATCATTAGAATAATGGACCATAGAACAATTGATCTTTCTTTACAGATGGTTGATTTTCTGTTTTGAACATAGATCAACCTTCTCTGGTCCAATTTTCCGGTATCAGAACATCCAGAATGTTTTTCATTAATGATTCCAAAATCATGCATGATACCTAGATTATATGAAAAAGCTGAGGTTATATAAAGTTTTCTTGTATTACACGAATCTTAACAATCTCAATATATATCCGTAGAAAGTATTAGTCAAGAGATTGATAATAGATTAATTCCAAAATGAATTTATCATCATTTATCCATGTTTCCTAATGTTCTTGAATTAATTCTGACAGATTGTGATATACATCTTGACCAATATCTTGTAGTAAAAGAACCTTCTTCTATTGCTCACTCTTTCTTACTAAAACTCCTTTATGAAGCACTTGACCCATTATAAAATATATCAAAAGGATGGGTCAAGGTCACTGATTGATTTACTTGGACCAATTATTGCAAGAGCCCGAGTTCATTCTTACATTATCCTTAGGGCACTTGTATTTGTTTTGTGTTAACCACTTGGTAACGACTTTCTTTGAGTAGGAATATTCTTTCTTAGAGTGACATCTAGATGATTTGGGTATGTCTTTCTGATTCGACTTGGAAGAGAGATTATAATTTCTGGAAGTAGGACATTCCCATTTGTAGTGTCCTATTTTTCCACAATGATGGCATGATGAATCAATTAAAATTTTCTGGTTTGGAATAGTTGAATTTATCATCTCTGATGAAGTAGAGGAAGAGTTGGAATTATCTAATTCATATCCTAGGCTTTTCATGTTTTTGGAGTTTCTTCCCATGCCTAGCAATTTTCAAACTTTTCATTGCTTTGAGTGAATTTACGAGTTAGTTCTGCTATATGATTAGAATTTTTTTACTTATAGTTTCAAATTTTTGTTTTCTCTTTTTAATTTCTCGATTTTTAATTCTATAAGCTCAATTTTCTTGATTAGATTATCAAAGGTAATACTTTTCACAACAATTCCTCTTCTATTTTTAATTCTCTCAAGATCAAGCTCATCTTCCTCTTCTAATTCCTTGGGAATGACTATATTGGTGGAGGCCACGAGTATCTTTAATGACTTTTGGTCTCCATCACTTTTTGACTCGCTTGATTCTGAGTTTGAGTCATCGGTGTCATCCCGAGTGGCTTCCATAGCTTTTCCTTTAAATTTCTTTGTGGGACATTTTGTGGAAATGTGACTGTATTTTCTACAGTTACAACATTGGAGCTCTTTGGACTTGTTGATGGTTTTTCCTGTTTGACGTTTGCGGTCCAAATGAATTCCTTTGTTATTGTATGTTTTCCCACGGTTCTTGTTAAAGAATCTTTTGAATTTTTAAGCTAGGAGGGCAACCTCTTCATCTCCATCTTCGTTCTTACTATCTTCTTCCTCTATTGTAGTTATGTTTTTAGAGGTTTTGAGAACATTGTTTTTGGAATTTGTGGGGGTTTTGAGATGTAGTTCAAATATTTGTAAAGAACCTACCAGTTCTTCCACTTTCATCTCATCAATATTTCTACATTCTTCTATGGTGGTAACTTTGGAGTTAAACCGTTCTGGCAGAACAAGAACTGTCTCTCTAAGTTCACCCATGGAGTTGCATATGATATTCAATTTTGTGAAAAACTCCATGAGGTCTCATCTTCTCACATTCTCAAGTGTTCAAATTGAGTAGTCAAGAATTGCAACCTTGATCTCTTCATTGTGCTAGTTCCTTCATGGGTTGTCTCTAACAAATCCCATACTTCTTTTGAGGTTTTACTCATACCGATCTGGTTGAACACCTCTTCAGAGACTGCACAGTAAATGACATTCATAGCTTTTGCTTCATTTGTCTCATTTTCTTTATCAAAATTTATCCATTTTTCTTTTGGTTTGGGCTTAGTGATGGTTGTGCCATTATCCAATACAATGTTTTCGGTTGGTGGCACATATCCAATCTCAACGATTTCCCAAACATCATGATCCTAGGATTGTAGAAAATAATGCATTCTTGCTTTCCAATAAGCATAGTTGGAACCATTGAAAATAGAAGGTCAAGAGACCGAAGTTCCCTCTCCTTTAGCCATAATTCCTACTTCAGTTTAAGGATCTCCCTCTAGGTTGTTAAAACCCTTCAAGAGGAACCCGTCTGATACCAATTGAAATTGCAGTGGAACCGCTAGTACTAAAGTATAAAGTATGACGAAATGTCCTTGAGGGGGGGGTGGGGGGTGGTTGAAAGGACTTTTCAAGAATAATTTTCTAATAAGTACAAACAATGCCTAACTTTTAATCAAAAGGATAAGGCAAAGTAACTCTAAGGCTTCCAAGCCTATAGAGGGTCCAATTCGCATAGGCTTTCACAAGATTTACAAATAAGGAGCAAGCCTATAGGGATAGTGTATACGATGGTGTGTGGGATGTGATTTCTAACAACACTTATACATTAACTAAATCATGCATCATAATGATCGTATGATAAACATAAGCATAACTAGATAAATATACTCAAAGCAATCCCAAACACAATCATATATAGTGGTTCGGCTACTTACCTACTCCACTCCCGGCGGACACACTCTCTCCTAGAGTGTACTGGATTTCACTATTCATGGGTTTTAAATCAGGTTAACAATGAACCTTTACAACCTACACATGGTTAACTAGGAGGCTTACACCAAGGTGTTTCATATCCATTATGATACGCCCGTAAAGGTCGATACGTATAGGTAACGGTCATGACTGTTACACGATATGGGGTGAAAAGGGGCAGTTACTATTTTTAGACCGTATCAGCCGTTACGGTAGTTGTAAAGGCCATTACAGGGCATAACTACCATTACTCCCATAACAGTCGAAAAAAAATCACTTTTTTTTTATATAAAATTATTATTTAAATTCACGTTTCTCCTCTTTTTCACTTTTCTCATTCCAAAAACTCTCCTATATCATTGTACAATAGATTTCGACCACTCTTACTATAGCTTTTAAGATTAAAACTGTGGATTGAAGTGATTTGAGCGAATGAAATCTCTGAAGGCCTTTTTTTTTTCAAAAAATTGAAAAAGCAATATTTATGCCTTTTTCTGATTTCTAGTTCTAATGCTTGATTGTGATCTGTAACCATTAGAGACATAATCATATTAAACAATTCCCTAGACAGCCCGATATAACACTCTCACCAAAGAGTGGACCGTTACACTATCATAAACATGTTCAAAACAAAAAACGAATACATATTTGAAATATTTACATTATTCTTAATTTTCTAGATATTTTTTTAGAATTTTTCGACAAAATAAAAATTTTCAACCGTTACGGGGGCCGTAACGGTCGTTATGCCCCCGTATCGGTAATGGTGGTGACCGTTATTGCCACCATTACTGATACGGAATACCTTGGCCTACACAAGGCAACAAGTCAGTCTTATACACGGAGACACGTCCTACACAAGGACACAGAGTATTCTCCCATTGGAGGCCTACAACTAGGACTTGGCGAGTTTGACACTCTCTGAATCCCAATCCTACACACGGAAAGAGTTTCAAACACAGTAGACTCTTGAGTACATACAAGTAAGTGGATGAGTCTCATTCTCGCACAATGTGAAGACCTTTAATGATGACGAAGAGTCTTCAGCTCCCCTGAACCGCAACCGCTTTTGAATCTTTCGATCAATGCTCGGAGGTTGTGAGGTTTAAGGTTTTGTTTTTCTCTAATGAAATGATATGATTTAAATGCATAGAGAAGGTTCCCATGAACTATGCATTCAAGAGTTCCAACACTTAGAAATTTCTTATGATGGTGGGTTGGTAACTCAGTGAATGCTAGAGTTCATTATTCAATCCAAGCAAAGAAGATGATGAGTTAGTGCTGGTGCCAAGGATTAAATGTTGAACTCTAATGGGAAAGAGAGAGTGAGGAAGAAAGTATGTAGATCTTGAAGCAACAGGCTCAAATTCTCTTGGATTCTAGCTCATTTTACAAAGAGCAACACTAGTGTGTTTATAGAGTTGAAATCCCAACGGTAAAAAAAAAAAGGGTAGAAATCTGACATTATCGATGCCATCAAAGGGTGTTTGATGTCATCGAAATTTGAATTTCGATGTCATTGAACCATCTTCGATTGCATCGACTCCCTACACAAGATTTTCATTTGGGTGTCCGTTTTTCATCGAGCATCCTTCGATGTAATCGACGTGCACTTCGATTGCATCGAGGGATGACTCGATGCCATCGAGATCCTCTTTTTAATACACAAAGGTTCCTGGATAGATTTGTCCATGGTCGATGTTATCGAACAGACCTTCGATCCATCGAAGTTTGAATTTCGATGGTATCGAATGGTCTTCAATGAACTCGAAGAAAATATGTTTTCTTTGGAAAGCTTGCTGGACAATCTGAGTTAGTTTTGATGTCATCAAATGGACTTCGATGACATCGATAACTTACTCTCGATAACATCGAGGAGGGTTCGATGTCATCGAGGAGCACTTAGAGTATTTTCTGGCTTTATGGAAGGGGCCCAAAGTTGAAGTAGTCGAAGGTCATTTGTTTTTATCGAAACATGGGTTTCGATGATATCGAACAGCGATCGATACAATCGATGATTCCAACATATCTTTTATTTTATTTCTAGACAAAATGAGTGTGTGTTCGATGTTATCGAAGATACCCTCGATTGCAGTTTGATATACCCGACAAGGACTAGTGATTTTCCAGTTTTGTTTCTTTCTTCCATTTATACCCACCGTGCATTTTTATTCCAACTTGACCAGAAGATGTTTTTGAAACAATTCATTTTTAGGGTAGGTTGGGATTATATGGGGATATATACCTGTTAGGGTTTGTTGTGGGTTGATGAGGCCTTAGTTTACCTGTTTAAGCTTGATCATGGCCTTCATCTTTGCAGAGTCTTACTCTTGATGTCTTTATCTAAGGTCTCACTTGGACTGACAGACTCAACACTTACGCATATTGACAAAACAAGGGCACTTTCAGATGCATGTGGGTTGCTAGAGGGAGTTTTTTTCGACCGTTAGATTGGATGGACATGACAATCGGACCGTCGGATCACATGGAGTACATGATCAAACCATTGATCGTCGGCCATCTTCATCAAAGGACATTACATATCTTAGCATTAGCTTATTTTCATGTTATTTAGTGGTTTGGATCATTAGTATATGTTTATTTGCTTTTATTTTGAGTGTTGTTATATTTATTTTGAGTTGGGATTTAGTTGGAACAAAAAAAGAACTGAAAGGGTATTTTAGTCATTTTAGTCCAAAAGGCTATAAAGCCTTGGACGTCCCGCCCCAGGTATTTTTTATTTTTTGTGATGCATGAATTAAGTAAAAGTAATGGTTTTCTTCCTCTTTTCTCTTGATTGTTGATTGGGGATTTTGATGTGGACATTAGTAGTGCACCCTTTAGATTGTACCAGAGGAGGAGGCATCGCCGACAGAGTACTGGAGCGGAGGAGTTGATGTGGATGGACGGTGGGTCCATCGGACCTATTTTCTTACGAGCTACTAGTGCAGGAGCAGCATGACCGCACCCTGACCATAGATTCATGGGTCGGATTTCACACCCTACCATACTGGTGTTTTAGTTTTAGGCGTTTTTGTTTTTATTTTTTATTTTTCTTATTTCAAGGGCTTAACTACGCTTTCTTTAATTTTTCGTTTTTTTTTTTTTTTTTTTGGAGTTATTTTTCTTGTTTTCAAGGGCTTTAGTAGTGCACTTTTACTTTTTCCATAGCTTATATATACGTTGTGAGAACCCTATTTTCATTATTATTGAATGAATATAAATTTGTCTCTTTTCTTCCTCTTTATACAAGAGATTAGGGTTTCAAGATTGACCCTTGGGTGTTGAGGATTCCACCCCGATTTTAGGTTTCCTTCTTTCTAGATCTTCAAGGTGCAGGAAAAGGTAAGAATCATCCTCCTTTTCTTTTAACGACAAAAGGACCCGTACTTTTTTCATCTCGAACCCTCATTCTTCACTCATTTCGTTCCTCTGGATATTCCCTTTCTAGTTTGAACAGAAAAGAGCGATGGTTAGTCAGTAGAATCAGATCCGAACTTAGCCGTGTACTGACTTTTGCTAGATCTGGGATATCCTCATATCCATAAGTCCTCCCTTTTTACTGTCTACGCGATTTTATTCTAAGGGGCATGATCCTGATGGAATGATCTCATCTTTATGTTGAAATTTACCTAATCCCTTTGATTGGAAACGGTTAGTTGATTCGTGTATTTACTTGAACATTCGTTAACCTGATTACACATGCATCTAGGATTAGGTCATCATGTCCCCGCATCAGATTTCGAAAGGTGCGAATTGTTCCTTTAATGCGAATCCGAAGGTTATTACTTGGTATGAAGACAAAACTTTCTTCATTCTCTCTCCCTCAAAGGTATTTTCTCCTTAATCCTTTTCTCATCTCTTACATCTTCATCCGTTCTATTTTTTTTTCCTTCCTTTTTACATTGTGCTTAACCTACACCAACCTAAACCCATCCCCACACCCATCTCCATTTTTTCCCCTACCCACGCACGCATCCACATGCACACGTGCGCATGTACGAACAACCATGTGCGGCTGTCCCTCTTCATTCTTTGTGCTTCCCTTTTGATTCCCCTTTCTTATGAAATCAAAACCCCCTTGAAACCCTAACCATAAATCCCCAAATTTTCCCTTTTACCCAAATTCCTAACCCTAATCCCAAATTCCCCCCATTTTTTTTTTTTTTTTTTTTTCAAATCCATAAACCTAGTTCACCTTAAACTTAAACCCCTATCTAATTCCTTTAGGATACAAGTGAATCCCTTTTAATAATAGCCTATCCCTATGTTAATTTGGAGTTTCTCAACTCCATTGGGACCTAATTGTTTTAATATATTATTAGTTCCTAATTCCGAGCATGTAATAGCTTAGGATCTAATATGATTACTGCTAGTTGATTGTTTGGATTTATATGAAGTTGCTGAAATTTATTGTTCTTGCTCACATTATCTAAAAGCTGAATTTTCTTATCATTTTAGGATAGAAAACATTGTCCTGCATCAAATTTTGATATCAAAGCATAGGTTAACATAGGGTAGGTTCATCTTAGGCTTAGCCTAGGGTGTTCATCATCATATTTAGCATAGGTTTGATTTTGCATATTACATGTTTGCAGAAATTCCTGCATGCTAGGTGTTCGATCAAATTTCTGCATGACTACATCACCACGTCTCTGAATTTCTGCACAAACAATCGCTGAAAATCTGATTTTCTGCATAACAGTTTCTGTGAAAAATGATTGTCAGCAGTTTGATAGTCAGTAATCTGAAAATCTGATTTTCAGCAGGCTGAATTTCAGTGGGCTGATTTTCAGCATACCTTTGAAGTTGACGTAATTTGAAATTAATTGTTATCACATCAGATTGAGTCCGTCATTATATGTAGTGTCATTCATCATATTGTGGCATTCTAGAGGTAGTTATTCCCATATGTACACTGCTAAATTTTTGGTACTAGTTAATTCACAAGCTGCATTGCTGGAATTTTCAAGTGTTAGTCATATCTCGAGGTATAGTGCTGAATTTTTGTGCTAGTGTTTCTTTTGACCTATTGCTGGAAATTTAACACCATTATTACCCTTATCCCTTCACCGAATTTCCCTAACACATTAATTCTTCTTGCCACATTGCTGAATTTTAGTACTAGGATATTTCATTAGTTACATTGCTGGAATTTTAGGGAAAATTGTCTCTTTGGTCATATAGAGTCATATAGGGTCATCTAGAGTTGTCTAGGATCATATAGGGTCGTATAGATTCTTCACATTAGGTTTTCTCTGTGCATACCCATGCAATCTGGACGTGGATTTGGTCCTGACCCCATGATGAATCTAGAACAACTCATTGAGCTCATTCGATATATGAACACCTGTCTGATAACCATAGAGGCGCAAGGTAGAGCCAACAACAATCAACTGGCTGCCCAAAATAACCTTTTAGAGCAGATAGAGACCTCTCTACAAGCCAACCCCAACACCGGAGAGGATGGCCAATCCCAAGTGAGAGGTCCAGTGCATATTGACGTAGGAGGTCCTACTGGAGGCTGTGGCCGAGTTGGCGGCCGTGGTAGTGCTCATTTTGAAGCACCTCAGAGAGAGTTCTAGGAAAGAGAGTTTTATGACTGCCATGATCCAGATGAGCAAGTCATGAAGAGGGTGAAGGTAGATGCGCCGAATTTTGATGGTCCCTTAGATCCCAAAGCATTCCTTGATTGGATGGCGGACATGGGCCACTAGTGGTATGACATGCCCATTGTGTGAGGTTCGCCAATATGAGATTGGTGGGCCAAGCCAAATTGTTTTGGATCAACACGGAGCGGAAGATTAAGCGGTCTGGAGGTGCCTCAGTAGCGCATTGGGAAGAGATGAAAGAAATGTTGAAAGAAAAATATCTTCCCCTCTCGTACTGTCAAAGGCTTGTGGATCAGTGGCAATCCTTTCGCTAGGGACCATGCTTGTGTCAGATTACATCGCTAAGTTTGAAGAATACATGATGTGATGTGATATTTAGGACCTGATGATTACACTCACGTTTCAAGAAGGGCCTCCGAACTGATATTCAACGAGAGCTCTCTTGCGACGTCGACACCCTGGAACAAATGTACCAAGTGGTGTAAGACATCGAGCATTACCTCAAGCTGCAATTTGGGAGGCAATTCGACTCTTGAGACTCAAATGTTTAGACCACTCCCTAGGGAGCTAAGTCTAACTTTGGGGGTCAATCCAAGTCCCTTACCAGTTCTCAATCCAACTTAGAGGATGTCAAGGGCAAAGGAGTTGCTAGCACCAGTTTGCGAGGTGGCGAACTTAGGCGATGTTATAACTGCCAAGGATTTGGTCATTTCGCTCATGAGTGTTCCTCTAAAGAGCGACCTAAGGCCCTCATAATTGAAGAACAGGAAGAAGGTGAAGATGATTACGGCGAATACGAAGAAGTGTATGAGTTTGAGGGAGGTGCTAGTGATGAAGGAGTTGATACCATGACACTTGCAGTTGTCAAATGTGCCCTAGCACAATCTAAGGGTAATGATGATTGGCGCAGGAGCACAATTTTCTATACTCACACCAAGAGTGGAGATAAAAACTGCAAAATGATCATAGATAGTGGAAGATGTTCAAATATGATCTCCACTAGCACCTTAGATCGCCTAAAGTTGAAAGCTAGTCCTCATCCTGATCCCCAGAGAGTTTCTTGGGTCGACAAGACTTCGATTTCGGTTTCCCAGAGGTGTTTAGGTTCCTTTCGAGTTTGGATCTTACAAGGACATGCTTTGGTGCGATGTGTTATCTATGGACGTAGGCCATATCATCTTGGGTAGGCCCTGGTTGTTCGATCGTGATGTGACAATATTCGGCCGCTCAAATACTTGTTCATTCATACATGAGGGCAAGAAGATCAGGTTGGTCCCTCTTCCACCCAAGAGCACCTCGAAAAAGGAGGACGTTAAGAAAAACGATCCTAAAGTGTCTAGGAAATCCCAACCCAAGTCGTTGCACATCATAAATGCCAAAGAGTTTGAAAGAGAGACTGAGGCAGATTCGTTGGTGTATGCCGTTGTGGCTAGAGAAAGTATACCAGAGATTAGAGTAGAGTTGCCACTTGAGGCGATTCTGGTTGTTAAAGAGTTTAGTGACATTTTTCTTGATGATTTACCGGATGAGCTTCCACCCATGAGGGACATCCAACATGCCATTGATCTTGTCCGTAGGGTGACTCTACCAAACCTTCCTCATTATCAAATGAACCCTATGGAGCACATGAAGCTGAAGAAGTAAGTAGATGAGCTCCTTAGAAAGGGTTTCATTGAGGAGAGTCTGAGTTCGTGTGCCATACCAGCGCTTCTCACGCCTAAGAAAGATGGCACCTGGCGCATGTGTGTGGAGTGTGGATAGTAGGGTCATCAATAAAATCTCGGTCAAGTACTAGTTTCTTATACCACGTCTTGATGACATTCTCGACATGATGGCTAATGCCACCATATTTTCGAAGATAGAGCTCAAAAGTGGTTATCACCATATACGAATATGCTCAGGTGATGAGTGGAAGACAACCTTCAATATGAAGGATTAGCTATGCTAGTGGCTAGTCATGCCTTTTAGCTTGACTAATGCCCCGAGCACATTCATGAGAGTGATGACCCAGGTGTTGAGACCCTTTATGGGTAAATTTCTTGTTATGTACTTCGATGACATCCTTATTTATAGCACATATAAGGAACAACATCTCCACCATTTGAGGCAAGTCTGTGAGGTCCTCAAAGCTGAAAAGCTTTATGCCAACCTTAAGAAGTGCACCTTTATGTCAGAGAACCTTATCTTCTTAGGGTTCACAGTGTCATCTGAGGGCATGAGGGCGGACCTCGAGAAGGTCAAGGCCATAGTTGAGTGGCCTGAACCACAGAATATTCACGAGGTGCAAAGCTCTCACAGCTTCGTAACTTTTAATAGACGGTTCATTAGAGGGTTTAGTTTCATCATGGTTCCCATTGTCGATTGCATAAAGAAAGGGGAGTTCGTATGGACTAAAACAACTTCTAAAACTTTTAAGGAGATGAAGGGCAAAGTGAGCGAAGCTCCCATCGTGCACCTTCCAAACTTTTCTAAAGTCTTTGAAGTTGTGTGTGATGCATTTGGTGTACTTATAGGTGGAATGCTTAGTCAATAATGAGCATCTCATTGCTTATTTTAGTGAGAAGTTGAATGAGACAGCAACGATACCCTACCTATGACAAGGAGTTCTATGCGGTGTCCAGTCATTGAGACATACGATATTACTTGCTACCGTAAGAATTCGTTTTGTTTTTTTATCACGAGGCCTTACGTTATCTTGCCTTTTAGAAGAAGTTGAACCCAAGGCATGCTAAGTGGGTCAAGTTTCTTCAAGAGTATTCGTTCGTATTGAAACTGAAACTGAAGAGCTAACTGTCCGGGGGGGGGGGGGGGGGGTTGTGGAATAGGACTATGCCAAATAAAAATTCAAATAACGGATACAATGAATAAATCAGGATAAGTCACTGCTAATAGGACTATGCCAAATAAAAATTCAAATAACAGATACAATGAATAAATCAGGATAAGTCATTGATCTCAATAGCAGTAGTTTTGAGAAATTTATTCAAATTTTGTTCATAGGACAACCTTACACTAAAAACAAATGTTTTAGGTAGGACAACCTGATTTCATGAACATAGTAAGGATCAAAATCACAAAGTAAGCAAGTGACAAGAGAGAAAGCTATCTATTACAAGCATTCACCACATAACCAAATTACAATCATTCACCACACAACCAAATTACAATCATTCACCACATATACAGGAATTTAAACCATTCACCACAAACACCAGAAGTTATAGTGGTTCGGTGTGTACACCAACTGTTCTCAAACAACCACACCTATTCCACTCCCACTAATTACAACCCATGTGATATTGGCTTTCACTAATAATCAAGGTTTTCATAGGTTCACCTTAAAACCTATACAGTTGTGTTTTCAGAAGGGCTATCACAAATAAAACCCCACGCTGAGATTTTCTGGCTATTTCAGTCAAAACCAATACAGAATATCTCAAGAAACCAAAAATAAAAATACAGAATGATACTTATCTTCCTTATTGAAGACTTGCTTGATGTAGCCCGTAGAACCGTTTCATTTGATGTAGAACGTTCAATGTCCAGTAATACAATCAAGGGTTGTAGGTTCTAATTGATTTTAAATTAGATCAAACCTTAGGCTACTTGTTTGAATCCTTTAGATCTCAAAAAGAAGAGTGTATCTCTTTTAAAAAATTAAGATTCATAAACTAGAGATCAAAGAATCAAAACAAAAGGTATACACATAAATTTAAAATACCGCACAATAGCTTGATGATAGTGGAGACTTCTCTCTTCCTCAATGGAGGCTTTTCCTAGCTTGAATTAATTGATTTGGAATGAGAGAAGGCCTCTATTTATAGGCTGAAATTCGGTTGCTTCGACTCGTCTAAGATCTAACAAAATTTCAAATTTTTGACGCGATTGGATAAAACTGTTCTTCGACTGGTCGAGGGCCCTGTTCAACTGTTCGAGCACTGCCTTCGACTAGTCGAGGGAGCAAAAAATTAGTTGCTGGACTTCGAGTCGAGCCCCCCTTCGACTGGTTGAAGGTGTTCCTTCGACTAGTCGAGCACCTTGCTTGACTGGTCGAGAAACCACCAGAATTATCCGTTTTTTGAGTTTGAATCTTAGACTGGTCAAACCAAAGCTTGGACTAGTCGAAATAAGGCTTAGACTAGTCGAACTAAAGCCTAATAAAAGTATAAAACCCCGTATAAGTTTAGCATTTGAAAGAACCTAACCTAAGGTCTTTCTAGGGTCATTTATACCTGACAAAGCTGGACATTGAAGTGTATAGAACGAATCTTCTACTTGAAGGTGGAGCTTGATCTTCTACTAGTAGTAGAACTTGAGCATTCTTTAGCTTGCATTATCCACGTCTTGAACTTGTTCTTGCATTATACACACTTCATGGTTTGTTCTTGAAGAAGAACTTTCCAACACTTGAAGTTTATCTTGAAGGTGAACTTTCCGTCACTTGTTGGTGAACTCTCCATCACTTGTCGGTGAACTTTCCATCACTTGATGGTGTTTTGTCTCAATGAAATTTGACAAAATAAAAATGTGCACAACACTAACAGAAACATAAGGCCAGCATCGAAAGCAAACCTGCAGACGCCCTTAGTCGCAGATTGACTCTTCTACAATCAATGAGTGTAGAGGTTACTGGGTTTGAGCAACTTAGAGATGAATACCCTGCTTTCCTAGGCGAAGCTATTCTTTGGCGAGGTAGTCCGTTTGCATGGTTTGCCCAAAACCTTCGTGTCTGACCGAGATGTTAGGTTCATGAGTTATTTTTGAAAGACACCGTGGCATATGATGGGTACGTAGCTCCAATTTTCATCGGCTTACCACCTTCAGACCGATGGCCAAACAGAGGTGGTCAATAGGAGTCTTGGTAATTTGTTGAGATGTCTCATGGGTGATCACACTAGAATGTGGGATGCAGTCTTACCTATTGCAGGGGTAGTATATAACAGTTCGGTTAATAGGTCTATAGGCATGAGTCCATTCGAAGTTGTACAGGGTTATAACCCTAGAAAATCTATCGACCTCATTCGCATGTCATTATCATATAGGCCATCAGAGTCCGCAAAGTCCTTTGCATAACACATTCATGCATTGCATAATGAAATCAGACAAAGGATCAATATGAGTAATGAACGTTATAAACTTTCTACATCATCGTTCAAAGACTATCATGTAGGTGATTATGCGATGGTCTGTATTAGGCCAAAATGGTTTCCACATGGAGTCATTAAGAAATTACAAGCTTGTAGTGTTGGACCTTTTAAGATATTGAAATGAATTGGTCCTAATGTGTATATTATAGATCTTCCACCTTCCATGGGTATTAATTCTACATTTAGTGTGGAGGATCTTGTATCTTTTAAAGGGACGCCAGATACCACTTCCAATACTTCATTTGACCGTCATAGTAATCTAGATCCATGACCATTGCTTGATTCGTCTTCCCATCCTTTGCCTCCTTTGCCATCTATACTTGCTAGGCAAGAAGAGATTGAGGAAATCTTGGATCACTAAGTAATTTCCACACACCAAGGAGGATTTCAGAAGTTCCTCATAAAGTGGAAGAACAAGCTGACTTTAGACAGTACATAGATTACAGAGAGGAAGTTCTCGAGCATCGATCTGGATTCACTTGAGCGATACGGTAGTTTTATTTTGCAGAGGTGAAATCTTCTCAGCCGGGGAGAGTTGATGGGGACATAACATCATGTGCGCCCCTATGCACGTATCAGAGGAGGAGACAAACTCCAGTCTCTTTGTGGCTAGATGAGTACCCATTCTGAAGACCCCACATGGCATGTACGGGCATCTTGAAGACCCCACATTGGGAAGATGCATGTGGGTTGTTAGAGGGAGTTTTTTCGACCATTGGATTGGATGGACGAGGTGATCGGACCATCATATTAGATGGAGTAAATCATCAGACCGTTGATCGTGGGCCATCTTCATCGAGGGACATCACATATTTTAGGATTAGTTTATTTTTATGTTATTTAGTGGTTTGGATAATTAGTATATGTTTATTTTCTTTTATTTTGAGTGTTATTACATTTGTTTTGAGTTGGGACTTAGTTGGAACAAAAAATAACTGAAGGGTCATTTTAGTCATTTGTAGTCCAAAAGGCTATAAAGCCTCGGATGTCACCCCTCCCCCCCCCGCACCCCAGGTTTTTATTTATTTATTATATTATGACGCATGAATTAATCCTCTTTTCTCTTCATTGTTGATTGGGGATTTCTAAAGGTGTTAGTCCTTCCTTTGGTGCAAATATGAAGGTTACTACTTGGTGTGAAGCCAAAACCTTCTTCATTCTCTCCCTCAAAGATATTTTCTCTTTAATCGTTTTCTTATCTCTTACATTGTCTTCATCCTTTTTTTTTTTTTTTTTTTTCATTTCTTTCTTTCTTTCTTTCTTCACATTGTGCTTAACCCAACCTAAACCTCTTCATTTGTTGTGCTTCTCTTTTGATTCCCCTTTCCTATTAAATCAAAACCCCCTTGAAACCCAAACCCTAAATCCCCAAATACCAAATCAACGGTTTTCTTCCAATCCATAAACCTAATTCTCCCTAAACCTCAACCCCTATCTAATCACTTTAGGGGGCGTTTGGCGCATGGGTTTAAATGAGAGTAGGTGGGAGTGGGTTTTAAGATCCCATGGATGGTTGCAATGTCCTATTTAGGACTCACATAAGGTATGGGTTGTGAAGCCCCTTCTTGGAATCAATGCCGAGACAAGGGTTTCTGCGATGTTACTTTGGGTTTCGTGTGGCTAGTGGTCGGTGCTGTGTGGACCCCACCATGATGTACATGTTTTATCCATGCCGTCCATCCATTTTGAAATATAATTTTAGGGCTTGATCTCAAAATTGAGGTAGATATAGGTCTCAGGTGGACCACACCATGGGAAAACAATAGTGATTGAATTACACCATTAAAAACCTCCTAGGGCCAATTGTGCGGTCCACTTGAGATTTGGATCAAACTCATTTTTGGGCTCATACCATAAAATAACGTGGAAGAATGGGTTTTTAATGGTATGGGTTGTGAAGCCCCCCCCTCTTGGAATCAATGCCGAGACAAGGGTTTTTGTGATGCTACTTTGGGTTTCGTGTGGCTAGTGGTCGGTGCTGTTTGGACCCCACCATGATGTACATGTTTTATCCATGCCGTCCATCCATTTTGAAATATAATTTTAGGGCTTGATCTCAAAATTGAGGTAGATATAGATCTCAGGTGGACCACACCATGGGAAAACAATAGTGATTGAATTACACCATTAAAAACCTCCTAGGGCCAACTGTGTGGTCCACTTGAGATTTGGATCAAACTCATTTTTGGGCTCATACCATAAAATAATGTGGAAGAATGGGTGGACGGCACGGATGAAACACATACATCATGGTGGGGCCCACAGAGCACCGACCGGTAGTGGCAAGATGAGTAGCCAATCCGTTTCCAAAACATCAAGTGGGATGGCATCCAAGCCATGGGATTAGAGGACAATCCCTGACACAGTGTAATCATTACATTTTGGTAATTCCATCCCACTAAAACCCATCTAATCCCATGCTCCAAAAACCCCCTTAGGATACAAGTGAATCCCTTTGAATAATAGCCTAGCCCTATGTTAATTTGGAGTTTCTCAACTACATTGGGACCTAATTGCTTTAATATATTATTAGTTCCTAATTCCGAGCATGTAATAGCCTAGGATCTAATATAATTACTACTTGTCGATTGATTGGATTTACATGTAGTTGCTCAAATTTATTGTTTTTGCTGACATTATCTAAAATCTGAATTTTCTTACCATTCTAGGATAGAAAACATTGTCCTGCATTAGTGTAACTATCATCCAACCCATTCATAAGATCACACTAATATTTATCAAGGGTATACGCAAATATCAGCTCGATCCAAAACATCTAACCCAAGAAGTTTTCAATGTTAGGCGTTCAATTCCCACCATTTCCTATGGTGTGGTCCACTTGAGCTTCAGATCAGCCTCAGTATTTGGGCTCATTCCCTAAAATGAGCTGGCGGAATAGATTGACATCGTGGATAAGATGCAAACATCAAGGTGGGCCCCATGATTTTTATATGTGGAAATTGTACTAATTCAATTCTCTTGAATGGGAAACTTTGCAAACCAGCTCATTGTCAACGTCAACCTGGAGACCGATGCCATAATTACATGGGTAAATAATCATTGCCTACTTATGAGAAAACAAACACTCCCTAAACGTGGACACCCAAGTTGGCACGAATGGAGACACTTGTATGGCCATTGAACTGAAAGTGGTAAAGATATGCCCATGTAGTTGGCTGTGAAGGGTAGCAGGAACCTGCCAGTACATGTTTACTGAACACCCTCACATGGCAACAAGACATGCCCCACACTTGCAATCTAGTGCATTACCTCAAAAGGGGAATTTGTGAATAGTTAAGGTCTATAACATGAATGCGAAGCCAACTCAATCTGCATGATAACAATCAAGGACACATGTGACATTTAGAATTTATAAATTGCTTTACAAGATTTGTATTTGTAGACCGTTGGATGATTTTCTAATTTAAGTGAACTTGTTTCTCAAGTGAACTAAATTAGACTAAAACTAGGAAAATTGTTTGCTTGACTTTCGTTAACTAGGAACCTTTTGGAGTGCGTTTTGAGCCATCAGGCGACATTCTATCCAAGGCGTGGCATGAGGGGTTTCTAGCAAAGGAAGAATTAGTTATTTGGTGCATGGTCTTGCTTGTGGTTTTATGGAGTGTTTGGGGCAAGGTGTGCAAAAACGGTTATGTATCGGTTGTAACGGTTGAAGCTGTTACACGATACGAGTTCGAAAAGGGGACCTCCAGCTTTTTCGGATGGTAACGGCCATTATGGCCTCGTAGGCCATAACGGCCGTTACAGGGCATAATGGCTATTACGGTCCCGTAATAGCTATTACACACAACCCTAAAGAAAAAAAGGGGGAAAAGGAAAAAGAAAATGAACAAAAAAACATTCCTTTTTCTTTCCTTTTCTTCTCCTCTTTGTTCTTTTTCTTCTTAGGCTGCTGTGGCTGCGACGATGACAACAACAACTGCTCTTCTTCTTCTTCTTTCTTCCCCATAGTGTGGCCCTCTCTCTCTTTCTCTATCTTTCCCTCTTTTCTTTTTAGTTCCCTCTCTCTTTAGAAGAAACGAATGGACTGCGTGTCTGTTTCACAACCACACACTTAAAATGCTCTGCAGTGTATGTAACTCAGTGCACTTGCACTATTCCGTTGCATGACGTCCACCTTGATTTATGTGTGGTATATTCATGTTGTCCAATTTTTCTAGTTCATTTTAGGGCATGGTCCCGAAAATGAAAGGATCCAAATCTCAATTGGGCCGCACAATAGGGATTGAATGTCCACCGTTAAAATCTTCTTAGGGCCCACTATAATGTTTATTTGCGACCGAACCTATTGATAAGGTCACATAGACCTGGATGAAGCAAGAACACAAATAATAGCTTGATCCAAAAATAAAATTGGACCTAAGAAAATTTTAATGGTGGGAATTCAATCCTTATTGTGTGGTCCACTAGTGATTTAGATTTGCCTCATTTTTGGACCATGCCCTAAAATGAGTTGGCAAAACGGATGGACCACATGGATATACAACAAATGCATTGAGGTGGGCCCCACATTTAAGGCATCATTCACCTGCAAGGTGTTCTGTATCCGTTACGATATGCCTGTAAAGGCCGACACGTATAATTAACGGCCATGACCATTACGCGATACGGGGGTGAAAAGGGGCAGTTAGTTTTTTTTAGACCGTATCGTCCATCACGGTGATCGTAAAGGCCGTTATAGGGCATAATAACTGTTACTTCCGTAACGGTCCAAAAACGATCACTTTTTTTTTTCTATTTAAATTCATTTTTTTTTTTTTTCACTTTTCTTATTCCAAAAACTCTCCTATATCTTTTTAGAGCAGATTTCTACCACTCTTACTATAACTTTTAAGATTAAAATTGTGGATTGAAGTGATTTGAACGAATCTCTGAGGGCCTTTTTTTTTTTCAAAAAATTGGAAAGACAGTATTTATGCCTTTTTATGATTTCTAGTTCTAATGCTTGATTGTGATGTGTAAACATTAGAGACATAATCATATTAAACAATTCACTATACAGCTTGATACAAGACTTTCACAAAAGAGTGGACCATTATACTACCATAAACATGTTCAAAACAAAAAATGAATATATATATATATATATATATATATATATATATATATATATATATATATTTGAAATATTTACAGTACTCTTGATTTTCTAGATATTTTTTCAAATTTTTTCGGGCAAAAGAAAATTTTCAACCGTTATGGGGGTCGTAACGGTCGTTATGCCCCCGTATTGGTAATGGTGGTGACCGTTACGGCCACCGTTTCCGATACGGAATACCTTGCTCACCAGTGGTCTGCTTGAGATTTAAATCTACCTGAATTTTTGGACCATGCCTTAAAATGAGTTGGCAAAATAGATTGACGACATGGATATACAAATACAAAAGGTGGCCCGCTTGACCCACTAGTGGTCCACCGAAGTTCTGGATTTCCTCATTTTTTTACTTTGCCCTAAAATGAGTTGGCAAAACGGATGACTGACATGGATATATAATACATACATCGAGTGGGCCCCACGTACATGGCCCCAAAAAAATTGTACTTTAGGCATACATCAAGTCAAAATTAACCAATTAAATTTTGGGACCATTGTTGCTAAGTCACAATCCCAAAATTAAATTGTTTGAACAAATTTTACCATTAATTTGAAGACACTTGTTTTTTGAAATAGGACCATTTGATATTTTTCATTCTTCACTGTCCAATAAATGTCCACCAATCCATTAGTGGGATAAGTGTCGAAAGGTTGCATTAATTTGAGGCTGATTTGGGGCATTGAATGGTCCCTCAAATCAATCTCCAAATCGGCAACACTATCTACCTGAATTTAAATTTAATTTTTTCTTAAGATCTATGGGGGTAAATGATATCAAATTGTTATGTATATGAATTACATAATAGGGGAAAAAGTCCCTAAGCTCTGTATATTGAAATGAAATGTATGTGAGTTGCGAGGTATGTAATACATCAATACCTTAAATAATAGTAAAACTTGCTTGATTTGGAGATGATTTGAGGGATTTGGGGCACAATTTCATTTGTTTTTAGATGGTATGGCCCACTTGAGTTCTGGATATGACTGATTTTTGGGATATACCATAACTTAGAGGGGACCCACCAAATGCACGGTGTGGATGTCTGACATAGATCACAGTGGGGGCCACAGAGCTCGACCTCATAGTACCATTTCCTTATATATATATATATATATAGGGAAATGTTTTTGTAAGGCCCACCATGATGTTTTGAACATCTGAACCGTGCATCTGGTGAATGGTATCTTGGAGACGGGATGTCCCAAAAATCAGCCGCATCTGGAAGTCTGGTGGGCAATAGTATCTGGACAGTGCGAATCATGCTGAAAACATCTAAAATCAGGTTCCTACCTGAGTTTTGGAGTGGCCTATAATTTGGTGTGACCCCTCATCTAGGTGGGACGGGACACACACAGTGGATGGTTGGATGTTTGAAGTTTGAACCATAAATTGATAGGTCCCAGAAACAATCAAGAAGCATTATTATGGGTGGATGTCCATTCTCTATTGCTTCCTACCATTTGGCCCATGTAAGTGATCGATCGAGTAAGATTTTTAGCTTTAAGCATGATGGGGAGGGGCACATCTGATGGATGGGGTGGATGTTTGACTCTCATCATGGATAGATGGTGGACAAGGGTTGCGTGTGAAAAGAAAGAAAATGGCAAAAAAAAAAAAGAAAAAAAAAGAAAAGAAAAGAAAAAAGAAGTGCTATTTATGATAGATACATGGATGGATGGATGGATAAGGGTCAGGTGTGAAAAGAAAAGTCTAAAATAAACACGCTATTATGAGATGATGGGGCTAGGAAAGGGGGGAGGGATATAGATCGATAGATGGATGGATAAGTAGATAGATTGGACTAGACAAGGGTTGGGTGTGGAAAAAGACAAGATTAAAAGGTGTGCTATTTATGAAATGACAGGGCTAAAAACATGTTCTGTTTATGAGATGATGGGGGCTAGAAAGGGAGGGTGGGGTGGGGTGGGATGGGGCTAAAAAGATGTGCTATTTATGAGATGGTGGGATGGGGTAGGTGGTATTTATGAGCTGAAGTGGTGGGTGTGAAGAAAGGGTGGGGGAGAGAGCTTCCATCGGCCCATGTAAACATGAGACAATAACAATCTCTCCTTTTGGGTAGTAACCATCTCTCTCTCCATCTCTCTCTCTCTCTCTCTCTCTCTCTCTCTCTCTCTCTCTCTCTCTCTCTGCCTCAACATCTCCTTTTATTTCTATTTTGAAAATATGGGGCTAAAAAGAATTGTTTCTCATATTTTCCAATTATCCGGAGTTTTTATTCTCAGTCCTTGGTATCCTGGTTTTGGTTCTGCCACTAGCCTGGTTTTTGACCTGGGAGAATCAGGGACCGGAATTTCCAAGCAATGTCTCTTTATGCTCGTATAAATTATTAATAGTTTAAATTGCCCATGCATCACAAGGGTAGGAATGTGTACAACATTTACAAAATTGGAAATTCTGATCTGCCTGGAACTTCCAATTTTCATTGGCTGATGTGTTGGTGTAGGCGCTACCAAATTTTTTATTTTTGGAAAATGAGATTTCAGAAGAAAAATTGTCCGAAGGTACCTTAGACCTTTTTCTTTCTTTCTTTATTGAATATTCAACTTCCTTTTGGTTTTATATTGGCTCTCACTAGCAATAAGGTCATTGCTGTCTCA
Organism: Magnolia sinica; assembly: GCF_029962835.1. Taxonomy (NCBI): domain Eukaryota; kingdom Viridiplantae; phylum Streptophyta; class Magnoliopsida; order Magnoliales; family Magnoliaceae; genus Magnolia; species Magnolia sinica. The sequence continues at coordinate 22,766,424 of NC_080589.1, read as the reverse complement.
ATGGTTCTTTAATGAATTATCTTTGTCACTTCACTTGTCTTGTAGTGGAGTTGATCCTTTCAATTTTTATTTATTTCCGTATAATGTTATCAACACTACCAATCAAGAAGCCATTGCTTCACATTTGAGTCTGTCTTTTCTACTGGAAACTTTGGATGTTTCAAAATTCAAGGTAAGCCTTATTCTGAGTTGCATAACGCTTCGATGGATATGGTATTCAAATTACTGTAGCCCCTTCTTTTCATATATTATTATTTTGTCACTTTCAATCTTATGCTCTTTATAGAGTAGTATGTCTGCTTTGTGCTCTCAGATAATTAAATATATCATTTCTTCCTTTCAGGTTCCCGAAGTTTTCTATTATGCCCAAAAGGCGGTGCTTCATCCGACTGCCCCGCTATTTGATCAGGAAGCACAAACTTTAAAGCCTCGATGTGTGAGGGCTTTGAAACGTATTTTCATTCTTTGTGATAATGACAGAGATGGGGCTCTCAGTGATGCCGAGTTGAATGATTTTCAGGTTTTTATTTCATCAATATATTTGAAGCTGAATTATTTTGAGCTTTTCTCATTGAGAGCATCTTTTATTTTGTAAGCTTGCTCAAAAGTTTTTTACATGTTTAATGTTGTGGTGTTAGTGGCACATTGATGCCTAACATCTGCATGCATCAATTAACATTTTTGAAATAACTGCATTTTGCATGTATACAGGTTAGATGTTTTAGTGCTCCATTGCAACCATCTGAAATAGTGGGTGTTAAGAAGGTTGTACAAGATAAGCTGCCTGAGGGGGTTAATGACCATGGTCTCACCTTGACTGGATTTCTTTTCCTCCATGCACTTTTTATAGAAAAGGGGCGCCTTGAAACAACATGGACGGTTCTAAGGAAATTTGGATACGACAATGATATGAAACTAAGGGAAGATCTTATTCCAGTTGCATTCAAACGGGCTCCTGACCAGGTATCTCTCATTGAGAAAAAATAATTACAATGCTTGTACAAATTGGGTAATCAACATGGGGAGTGCAATTGAAAATTTAGTCATAACATGGGCTAACCAATACTCGAGTTCGAAAAAAATAGATTGGTAACATGTTTAATCATTGAATATTTTAGTTTTAATTAATACTTGAATGTGGAGTGCAATTGAAAATTTAGTCATAATGTGTTTTAGTTTTAATTAAACCTTCCTTTTTAATTAATTAGAAAGGTTAAGTGTGAGAAATTGGAGCAAATAGTGCATGGTGCTATATATATAGATTTGACTCAAAAAATGTTTGTTGTTCTTTAAATAAAGTTTCAAAAAAAAAAAAAAGAACACTTGATTGGTCTATCTACTTGAACCTGTCATCACTTTCTATTTCTATGTAGTCTTTTGTATAATTTCTATGAGTTTGTTTTATAGTTATAACTAAATCATCGTGCCAAGCTGGATTTTTGTCTATAGATGATTTCAGTGTCTCCCCCCCGATAATTGATAATTTCTTTTGTCAAAATAGGTTGTGTTGCTTCTAAGGTTTCGTTTCTAGTATCTTTTAAGAAAAAAAAGTTTCGTTTCAAGTTGCTGATAATATCCCTAAATTAGTTGCTTATACCATCCCTAAATTGTGTGCTGTAGAGTGTGGAGTTAACAAATGAAGCTATGGAGTTCTTGAAAGGGATCTTCTTCATGTTTGACATTGATGGTGTATGTATTAATTTCCTCTTCATTCTCTAATTGGTGATGTTGAACATAGCTTTTATGCTAATATGGCTTCAAGTACTGGCTTATATTAATAGTATTACTGTACTTTTTGATAAATTCATTTGGGCTTGTTGCATATCTTTTCTCATGATCAAAGTGTTACCTGTGGCCCCTTCTTCTTTGATGCACTTCCTTTTTTGTTATTATAATTGGTTTCTCATACTCAATGTTTTATGTATTGGTATCCATTCTGTATGGCACTCTTGGAATATAGAAACATATCGACGTCAAATGGGAAATATTGCATGCATTGAGGAATGTTAGTTGCATTAATGGCAATGACCAAGGGGTACCAGTCAAGGACAATGAGATCAATGAGAGGTACATAAGCTATTTTCAGAACTTGTTAAATGAGAACCATTTAAAAAGCATATGGATATAAGGAACTAAAAACTCAAACAACGTCGGAGGCCATAGAAACTTTTGTAGGTTTTAGATATCTGAAGTGAAAGAATCTTTGAGAAAGATGAAAACGGGAAAGACCCTCGGACTGGATGGTACACTAATAGATGTTTGGAAGTATATGGGAGATATTGGATTATTTTGGTTGACAAAGTTTTGTAGAAAGATTGTAAGGTCGAAGAAAATGCTAGACGAATGGAGGAAAAGTCCTATGATACCTATTTATAAGAATTAAGGAGACATACATAGATGCACTAACCATCGTGGGGATTAAACTTATGAGCCATACTATGAAACAATGGGAGAGCGAGATTGAGCCCTTTCCCATGCTTTCCACTTTATCCAAATTTCCACTTTATCTAAACAGGCCCTTGAGTGAAATTGAGAGTTTGGGAAGGGGAGCTTCGAAGCCCTTTCTCTCTTGAAACTGGGAGTTTCTTTCCATCAAGGTAATCAAAATCGGTTACGTATCGGCCATAATGGGAGAAATGGGATCTCCTTGTCTTAGTCCACGACTAAGGACTCGTTAGGGCCTTGTATACATAAGGGGCTAAAAAATCCTTGCTGCCCTTCTAGTGGTCGATACATAACAGTAACGGTCGTTACCATTACGTGATATGGGGCCATAATGGTGCCCCCTTGTTTTTTTGGAATCGTAACGGCTGTTATGGCATATAACGGCCGTTATTGCCCCGTAACGGTAGAAAAATGGCTATATATATATTTGTCTTCTTAAGTTGCGATTTTTCTCAAAATTTGGCACTTCTCTCTTTCAAAATTTTTCCTAAACCATTCTACTACAAATTCCGACCACTCTTAGCTTGAATTTGAGGATCAAAACAAGTTATTTCAAGGATTTTGTTGAATTGAAGCTCTGTGTGCTATTTTTCGAAAAATCGTCAAAAATAGGTATTTATACTTTTTTTTTTTTTGAATTTCCGTTGTTATGGTTGAATATGATGCATTATTCAAATTAGAACATAGGAATGTGCATTTTATAGATTACGCAATTGATTTTCTAATTTTTTATTTTCGAACTATTTTCGTTCGATTTTTTAAAATTAAGAAAAATATATATTTTTCAATCCTTTTATGTTTTAATAGTTGAATATGATGTGTTAATCGTAGAAAAACATATCAATGTGCATTTAACATATTATGCAACTAATTTTATGTTTCTTTTTTCTTTTTATTATTATTTTCGGACTATTTTCGTCCGATTTTTAAAAATTAGGAAAAATCATTTTTTTTTTCAATCTTTTTCTGTTTTAATGGTTGAATATGATGTGTTAATCATAGCAACTGATTTTATATTAATTTTGATTAAAAAAAATTTTGGGCTATTTTCAGGCGATTTTAAAAAATAGGAAAAATCATTTTTAAAATATTTTTCTGTTTTAATGGTTGAATATGATGTGTTAATCATGGTAGAACATATCATTGTGCATTTAACATATTTTATATATATATATATATATATATTAGACTATTTTTGCTAATTTTTAAAAATTGGGAAAAATCATTTTTTTTCAATTTTTTTTTTTTTTAAATTTTTAAATTTTAAATTTTAAATTTTTTTTATGGTTAAATATGATGTGTTAATCATATTAGAACATACCGATGTGTATTTAATATATGATGTAACTGATTATATCTATTATTTTTATTTTATTTCGGACTACTTTTGGCTTATTTTTAAAAATTAGGAAAAATTATTTTTTTTTAATCTCTCTTTTTTGTTTTTGTTTTTTTTTTTTTTTTTGTTTTGTTTTAATGGTTGAATATGATGTGTTAATCACAGTAGAACATATTAATGTGCATTTAACATATTATGCAACTGATTTTATATTTCTGTTGATTTTTTTTTTTTTTTTTAAATTTTCGGAGTATTTTGGCCAATTTTTTAAAATTATGAAAATTTATTTTTTTTAATCTTTTTTCAGTTTTAAATTTTAATGGTTGAATATGATTAGTTAATCATAGTAGAACATATCAATGTGCATGTAACATATTATGTAATTGATTATATATATATATATATATATATATATATATATATATATATTATTTTTTTCCGGATTAGTGACTTTATGTTTATATTTTCTTATTTTGGATAGGTTTTGGAGCTTCATAGGGTTTAAAACTTAATTTCTTTTTTATTGATTAGATTCAGAAGTTCGAACTTTATTTCATTAATCTATTTACATTAAGTTTCGAGATTTAATTAATTCGTTCTCCTATAAAAATTGTATTTAAACTTAGATAATCGAGTAGACTCACATATGCCATATTTACCTAAGAACATGTCTGGGTTTGACCAACAAGGAAGTGAGGATATTGGATGGCAATATTGTCAGAGGGTAGGTGGTAGTAGGCACCAAATGAAGTACAACTATTATGATAGAATAATAACTGGTGGAATTACGCCACTCAAACAACATTTGGCACATCGAAAGGGTTAAGTTGTGGTATGTTCCAGAGTACAAAAGGAGATAATGACCTTAACGCAAGCTAGTTTGGATGAGTAGAAAGAGAAACGTGCTGCTGGGAAGAAAGATGAAAGTTTGGAGTTGACTTGACAGGAGGTGTTTGGTCCTGAATATATGGGTGTTCGTGAAGAAGATATTATTGATTCTGACAAAGATTCAAATCGGGAAGTAAATATAGTTAGGAGAGAAAGCTTGCGCTTTGCTCGTGAAGAGGAAGAACGTTGGCGCATGTTTGGCCCGAGGGAGTCTATACGTGATAGGGGGGGAGGGTTGTTGCTGGGTGTGCGACTATATCTGCAAGTGGGGGTGGGATAGGTTGGGTGGATTACGATGTATGTTTGGTAGCTGACGGGAGGCATCTTCACGTGATGCCCCTGTACATTTGGAAGAAGTAAATGAGCCCAGGAGAGAGCTGTACACGAGTCGAGCTAGGCCAAGCTCGGCTTAGCTTGACCCCACCATGACCCAAGCTCGAGCTTAGCTCGACTCGGTCTTCGAGCTCACTCCTTTAGCTCAACTCGGCTCGCTAGTTTGAGTTGAGTCGAGCTGGGATCGAGTCAGGTCGAGCGAGCTATTCGAGTCGAGTTAATATTATTTTACAAATTATTATAAAATAATTAAAATGATAAAAATTCAATATTGTTAGAATTGAGACAGGTGCAATGGCAATGCATAACAAGTTAATACAAGCTAGCAAATAACAATATGAGAATGTTATAAGAAAACCATAAATTCACTCAAAATTCATCGGCATCTTGTTAATATGGTCCATATGAGGAATGCCTTCCCGACTGACGGATAAGAGAGTTATCGCCTTCATCTGAACCTAATCCATCAGCATCGCTTTCGTCATTCCATCCACTTGAGCCGTTTTTAGTTTCATCGATGGCAGGAAATATGTTTGCAGATCCAGATGTGTTATCTTCTCCAGGGTAATTGTTTACTTCTTCTGAATTAGAAGGTGGTGAAACTTCACCATCATGTTCCTGTATAGATTTAGCTAACTTTTTCAATCCTTCTTTATGAGCTGATTTATAAGGAGTTCTCAACATCTTATAGAATGATGAGAGCCTGAAGAGAAACTTTGATGTTTTGTGGCTCTTCTTTGTTTCCATGCTCAGCCCTACCTTGATGTCATGTTGTCTTGGAGGACATCGACATCTAGATGCCTCCGCCTCTTCCCTACTTATCTTCAAGGTAAGTTTTAGTTGTTATTCTTCTAGAGCTTTTAATATGGCATTTTCCTCTTCTTCTTTCTTACTAATTTGTTGCACTCTCTATTTCTGAATCTTTATCTGTTATAATAGGCTCGTTATGATATTTTTTGTGGCTAGTTGAATTTGGTGTGGAGGGGGTGAGAGTTTTCTTATTTGAGTCTAAGAGAGACTGAAATAGAATTAGTACTTCCTGTGAGGCATCAGGACATGGTTTTGCGTCTCCTCCCCAACCAGATAAGTGTATTCTTAGCCGATTTGTTTTGTTGACAAATGTCTCCACACAAACGGTCTTTAATCTTCATTCTTCCAAATGTTGGGGAGTAGATTTGGGTACCGTAATCCCAAATGTCGGTGGATGGGTCATCAGACGACATTTTTGCACTAGGAATTTTGTTAATAAAGAATAACATTTTTTGGAGAAGTCATGAAGCCAATATAATTTTCAAGAAATAAATTATAGTAGGTTCAAAATTTCAATGTCAATGTCAAGTACTCTGCTCCAAAAATAACAGAAATTAAAGTCTTACAGAACAAGTAATAAGATCAAAATGTCCAAAATATTTAAAACAATGTTTAAACTTTAAACATATGAAGGTGTAGCGTCAGTCTCGTCTAGACTCTCGGTCTCGTCCTCTTCATCATTCTCTTCATCAAATGAATTGCCACCCCAAATTGGATGTAACCAATCTTGCGTACAAATGAGCGTTTCAATTGTTTAAGGTGCGAGAGAGCTTCTATACTTGTTCACCACCCTACTACCGGTGCTAAATGCAAAATCTGATGCCACTGTTGTTATTGGAATTGATAAAATATCTCAAGCCATCATTGACTGTGTAGGGTATTTTCCTTCACGAGCTCTAGTCTTCTACCAGTTTAAAACGTCGAAGTCTTGGCTGGAGACCTTCATGACTGGCTCCTTGAGATATTGACGCAGGACAGCCCTAATTATGATGCATGCTCATGGAGATAATTAAACAACGGAAATAAAAGGAATAAATGATCTAAAATTCTAACAATAATCATCATAACTGAGAAAATCATAAAGGAAACATGCAATGGAGCGGGCCATCACTACAACCATGGAGTATGGAATTCAATTACTACTTAGGTTGGATCCGGCGAGGGATGAGACCTCCCGATCTTGCATGGTCACACCCAATCGATCAATGAAGATCACTAGTCCGAAGAACCAAGAAGTTTCTCGGATTAGGGATTTGAGAATTTGGGGATTTAGGGTTTAGATCGGTTCTCAAGATTTTGATCGAAGAGGAATTAGCCAAAACAAAAAAATAGAAGAAAGAAAGTTATTACCTTGAGGAAGTTGGAGGGGCACAAGAAGAAATTAGAAGAAGAAGATCAAGGGGAGAGAAGAAGCACCATTAGAGAGAAGAGAGGAAGGAGGCAACCAAAGGGTTTGCTTTTCATTCATCAATAGTTGAAATTCGTGTTTAGGGCTTTACCCCACTTAAATAAGCAAATAAAGACATAAAATTACTAAAATACCCCTAGGATAAGCAAATAAAGATATAAGATTACTAAAAGACCCCTAACTAAGTCAAAAAACATGCAAATAACATAAGTATGAGAAAGTTTGGGCGCTCGGTCCTCTTTCTCCAATCTTCCTTCACATGTGTCTTCCCTATGTGGGGTCTTCTATATGTCCAATCACATGTGAAAGGTCTTCAGCTCTTCAATATTCGCCTATCCACAAGGACGGCACTTGTGGTTGGCGCTTTCTTCGTTGGTACACCTTGAATGCACCTGTGTCCGCATAAATTCCTCTCGGGTGAGAAAAACTCGACCCCGACGAGTTGAAACTTTTGTAGCGCTCAAGTAGATCTGGATCAATACCCTGCAATGCGTCGCCCGACAACCACGTAGATTCAGACGATGGTTTGTTTTTCCACCTGACAAGATACCTTTGGAAACCCTCATCTCTCGTGGATACTATCTCGTCATCCAAGATTTCCTCAATTGCTTCTTTATGGGTAATGGGTGGAGGAGGGGGTGGAAGGGGTTGGGTAGCAAACTCAGAAAAAGGCCATGAAAGGGATGATGTATCAACAATGGGAGTATGGGCATGGACTAGATCTTCCACATTAAAAGTTGGATTAATGCTCATTTCAGATGGAAGGTCAACCCGATACGCGTTGGACCCAACCTTTTGTAATATCTTGAATGGTCCAGCACTACGCGCTTGTAATTTCTTTGCTGATCCTTGAGAGAATCGCTCTGGCCTTATTCGCACCATTACATAGTCTCCTTCTTGAAATTCTTGCACTCTACGATGAGAATCAGCTGAAACTTTATAATCATCATTGCTCTTATTTAACCGCTGTCTAATATGTGTATGCAAATCATGAATATGGCGTGCGAATGCATTGGCTGACTCAGAAGACCTTTGGGTAACAGACATAGGTAAGAGATCTATGGGCATTCTAGGTTTATAACCACTTACAATTTCAAAAGGACTCAACCCTGTAGATCTATTAATTGACCCATTATAAGCAAGTTCAGCAGTTGGTAAAATTAGGTCCCAAGTCTTAACATGTTCACCCACTAGACAACGTAGAAGATTTCCAAGGCTACGGTTTACCACTTCAGTTTGACCATCTGTTTGTGGGTGGTAAGCAGTAGAAAATTGCAAACGAGTTCCCATAATGTGCCACAGTGTCTTCCAAAAATAGCTAGTAAATCAAACATCATGATCAGACACTATGGTTTTAGGTAACCCATGGAGACGCACCACACCATCAAAAAAGATACGAGCAACATGAGACGCATCTGACGTCTTCGAACATGGGAGGAAATGCGCCATTTTAGAAAAACGGTCCACAACGACAAAAATGGAATCGTGCTTTTTTATAGTCTTGGGAAGCCCGAGCACAAAGTCCATACTAATGTCCTGCCACGGAGCATGTGGCACTGGCAATGGCGTGTACAACCCAGTATTTTGCTTTCTTTGCTTTGCCAGTTGACATGTTCGACACTGCCCTAAAACTTTGGCTACGTCTCGCTTGAGGCTTGGCCAATAGAAACGATCTTCCACGAGGGCAATGGTCTTATCACGACCAAAATGGCCAGCTATCCCTCCTGAATGAAGCTCCCAGATGAGGAATTCACGAAGGGACATACGGGGAATACAAAGTCTGTCTCCCTTGAAAAGAAAACCATCTTTAAGAACATATTCACCCATAATATGCTGGTCACTAGAGAGAGACGCGTAAGTACCCCCAAAATCAGGACATATGGGGTATTCATCTTTCAGTTGCTCAAATCCGACTACCTCTACACTCAAGGAGTTGAGCAACGCCACTCTCCTCCTAAGGGCATCCGCTGGTTTGTTTTCAACCCCGGCCTTGTGTTTCAAAACAAACGAATATTCCTGAAGAAACGCTACCCACTTGGCATGCCTTGGGTTAAGTTTCTTTTAAGAATGCAAATATCACAAAGCCTCATGGTCAGAAAACAAAACGAATTCTTACTGTAGGAGGTAGTGTCGCTAATGTCTCAGGGATTGCACTACCGCATAAAATTCTTTATCGTAAGTGGAGTATTTTTGTTTTGCCTCATTCAGTTTCTCACTGAAATAGGTCACTGGGTGTCCTTCTTGACTCAACACTCCACCTATACCGACACCAGACGCATCGCACGCTACTGCAAAGACTTTAGAAAAGTCAGGTAGACGCATGACAGGAGCTTCCACCATCTTGCCCTTAATTTCTTTAAAAGCCTTGACAGCGGCTTTAGACCACACGAACTCTCCTTTTTTCATGCACTCGGTAATGAGAGCCATGATCGTGTTAAAACCCCTAATGAATCGACGATAAAAAGTTGCTATGCCGTGAAAACTTCGCACCTCATGAATGTTTCTTGGTTCTGGCCACTCAACTATGGCCCTGACTTTTCTAGGGTCCGCGCGCATCCCTTCAGATGACACTATAAATCCTAAGAACACAACTTGGCTAGACATGAATGCACATTTCTTAAGATTAGCGTACAACTTTTCCTTCCTAAGGACACTACAGACCTTCTTTAAATGTTCAAGGTGTGATTCCTTAGTGGTACTATAAATAAGAATATCGTCAAAGTACACCACTAGGAATTTTTCCATGAACGGCCTCAAAGTTTGTGTCATCACCCGCATGAAAGTACTGGGTGCGTTAGTCAAGCCGAAGGGCATGACCAACCACTCATACAGTCCATCTTTCGTCTTAAACGCCGTCTTCCACTCATCTCCTGGGCGTATACGAATTTGGTGATATCCACTCTTGAGGTCTATCTTAGAGAATATAGTGGACCTGGCCATCATGTCAAGCATATCATCAAGTCTAGGTATAGGGAACCTATACTTGACAATAATTTTGTTTATGGCACGGCTGTCCACACACATGTGTCACGTGCCGTCTTTCTTTGGCGTCAACAATGCAAGCACAGCACATGGGCTCATACTCTCTTGGATGCAACCCTTTTGCAGAAGCTCATCAACTTGCTTCTTCAACTCTGCATGCGCTGCAGGGTTCATCCTGTGGTGAGGAAGGTTCGGTAGAGTAGACCCTGGGACAAGATCAATGGCATGCTGTATGTCCCTCATAGGTGGCAACTCATTCGGTAAGTCTTCAGGAAATACATCACTGTATTCCTTCAGGACCGAGATCACCTCACAGGGCAACTCTGATGGAACCTCAGGTGTAATTTCTCTAGCCACAAGGGCATACACCATAGAATCCTCCTTAGCCTCTTTTTCAAAATCTCTTGCGCTGATTATATGTAAAGACTTAGGTTTGGATTTCCCCATTTCTCTAGGCTCACTTGCCTTCTCATCCTTCTTTCCTAGTGTATTCTCAGGTGGCATGGGATTAAGTTTGATCTTTTTACCATTATACATAAACGTACACGCATTCGAACGGCCAAAGATCGTGACATCATTATCGAATAGCCACGGTCTACCTAGGATAACATGTCCCACATCCATAGGTAAAACATCACACCACAGGGACTCTTTGTATGACCCAAACTCGATGGGGACTAGACATTGCTGGGTGACAGGTAGGGATGTCTTGTCAACCCAAGAAACTTTATACGGGTCTGGATGAGGTGTGGATTTCAGTTTTAAGCGATCTAAGGTGCTAGTGGAAATCACATTCTGACAACTTCCACTGTCCACTATCACCTTACAATTCTTTTCACCACACTTGGCAATAGTGTAGAAGATAGTGCTTCGACGCTAGTCAGCACTACTTCTAGACTGAGCTAACACACGCCTGACTACTGCAAGCGTTGCTTCTCCATCCACTTCTTCATCAGTAAGTCCTCCTTCAGGGTGATACTCTTCAACTTCATAATCACCCTGGTCATCTCCACCCTCGTGGGATTCGCCTATAACTAAGGCTCTCCCACGGCTCTTCGTAGGACACTGATTAGACATGTGGCCAAGGTTGCCACACTCATAGCACCTCACTTGGCTCATGTTACTAGGACCGGCACCAAGAACCCCTTTGCCCTTGTCCTCCCTAGGCCTAGGCGGAATGGTCGCCTGTGCCCTAGGTTGATTACCAATATTAGGTCTAGTTCCTTGGGAACTAGATCTAGTATTGGAGTCTCGGGACTCAAAACGACGAACGACAGGAGCCTTCAGATACTGCTCTAACTCCTGCACGACTTGATATGCTTCATCTAAGTCCGTTAAGGGCCGAGTGATAAGCTCACGCTGAAGATCCGCACAAAGGCCCGTCTTAAAACGTGAGAGCGTTACTAGAGGGTCTTCTCGGATATCACATCGCATCACATCCTCTTCAAATTTAGCGATGTAGTCAGCGGCAGACATTGACCCTTGGCGTAAGGATTGCCATTGGTCAAGGAGCTTCTGACGGTATGAGAGAGGAAGGTACTTCTCCTTCAACTTCTCTTTCATCTCATACCAATGTGTGATAGGGGCTCTACCAACTCTCTCTACCCTACGCTCGGTGTTGGTCCAGAAGAGCTTGGCTTGACCCACAAGCTTCATCTTAGCAAACCGCATTTGACGGTTTTCTGACATGCCATACCACTCATAGTGGTCCATGTCAGCAACCCAGTCAAGGAATGCCTTGGGATCCAAGCGTCCATCAAAACTCGGGGCCTCAACTCTCACACTCTTCATCGCACGCTCATCTGGATCATAACGGTCTTGATGACCACATGTGGCTCGTGCCTCTCGCCCCACACCACGACCGTTACCACGATCTCTATCCTCACTACCACCACGTGTGGCAGCACGTTCTTCAATGATTCCTTCCACTTGGGAGTGCGCATCTTCCCCTACAACGGGGTTTTCCTTTTGGGACGCCTCTAGTTGCTCCACCTTAGTCATGGTGGTGGTAATTTGGTTCTCAAGGCGGACAAACTCACGCCTTTGACCCGCTTCTAGGGCGGTTATCTTTTGTATCAATTGAGCAAGTTGCTCAGATAACTGCTCGTTATTCATGGTAGGTTGAAGTCCGAAACCTCTACCTCTTCTTGTGGCCATACAATGAAGACTTGAACCAAACTCTACCTAACTAGACTACTAGGTGTTATGACTTTCAAGATGAATGCGATGAATGCAAAACTACTAGGAACTGACACAATTAAGTTGAAACAGGAAACAACTCAAATCTGAAAATTTTCCAGATTAGGAACTTTCTAAAATTGGAAAGTTTCTAAAATTGAAAACTTTCTAAACCTGAAACTTTCCTAAGTTAAACCTAAAAATCAAAACCCTAATTTGATAACTCGATCTAGACAAAAACCATGCAAGCCTAGGCTTTGATACCAAATTTGACGCAGGACAGCCCTAATTATGATGCATGCTCATGGAGATAATTAAACAGCGGAAATAAAAGGAATAAATGATCTAAAATTCTAACAATAATCATCATAACTGAGAAAATCATAAAGGAAACATGCAATGGAGCGGGCCATCACTACAACCATGGAGTATGGAATTCAATTACTACTTAGGTTGGATCCGGCGAGGGATGAGACCTCCCGATCTTGCATGGTCACACCCAATCGATCAATGAAGATCACTAGTCCGAAGAACCAAGAAGTTTCTCGGATTAGGGATTTGAGAATTTGGGGATTTAGGGTTTAGATCGGTTCTCAAGATTTTGATCGAAGAGGAATTAGCCAAAACAAAAAATAGAAGAAAGAAAGTTATTACCTTGAGGAAGTTGGAGGGGCACAAGAAGAAATTAGAAGAAGAAGATCAAGGGGAGAGAAGAAGCACCATTAGAGAGAAGAGAGGAAGGAGGCAACCAAAGGGTTTGCTTTTCATTCATCAATAGTTGAAATTCGTGTTTAGGGCTTTACCCCACTTAAATAAGCAAATAAAGACATAAAATTACTAAAATACCCCTAGGATAAGCAAATAAAGATATAAGATTACTGAAAGACCCCTAACTAAGTCAAAAAACATGCAAATAACATAAGTATGAGAAAGTTTGGGCGCTCGGTCCTCTTTCTCCAATCTTCCTTCACATGTGTCTTCCCTATGTGGGGTCTTCTATATGTCCAATCACATGTGAAAGGTCTTCAGCTCTTCAATATTCACCTATCCACAAGGACGGCACTTGTGGTTGGCGCTTTCTTCGTTGGTACACCTTGAATGCACCTGTCTCCGCATCAGATATACATCTAATTTTGACTCATTTGTTTGCTAACTTGCTTCATCTTGTTCTAAGGCTGAGAAATACTCATCAAGAAAATTGTCATCACCTATAGACAAATTGGAGCCATGATCATGCATAAGTTGTGTCCAAACTTCTGGTAGAATTACCCACATAAGAAGAGTACAATTTTTCAATTACCACACGAACATTAGATGTTTCAATTGATGCCTTGTCAAACAGATAAATCTTCTTATAAACATAATTAACCAGTCCCATTTTGCAGCAAGGATCAAGTACAACAACTAAAGCCATCAATAGGTGACATTCGCTCCAGTACTTTTCAAATTTCACTGCATGCTTAGCGCCATATTCTGAATATAATCCAGACCTGTTGTGACATTTCTCTGAAGAGCATCCTTAATCTTCCAAAGCTTTGGAAGAAACAGATTTGCCTTTGGATATTTATTTCCAGAAAATAACTTCGTGCAGTCATAGCAAACTCAAAGAAAACTACGAATATCTTCAGCTCTTCTCCAATCATCTTCACTAGGTAACCAAGCATATGCTTTATCATGAACTGCAAATTTTGGGAATGCAATTTTCAACTCGACTGCCACATCCAACATTTCATACGTTGAATTCCAACGAGTGCACACATTTAACTTCAATGTTTTTTTTACTTCCAACATTTAAACATTGGAGTATGTCATTTTAGATGCTAAGTCTTGATGGTGACCCCCGTATATACTTCACGCTCTCTCTTATGTTCTCAACTGTGCTGTCAATTATTTTTAGCCCCTCTTGCACAATTAGATTCAGAATGTGAGTATAACATCTTACTTGGAAAATTTCCCCGAAAATAAAGATTCCTTGCTGTCCTGAATTGGCTCCGTAAAAACAAAATCACAACATCATTTGTATATGCATTATCTAGCGTGATTGAAGATATCCTACCTTCGATGCCCCACTCTTGAAGACAGTTGTATACACAGTGTGAAATAACCAAACCAGTATGAGGGGAAGGAAGGTGACAAAAGTTGAAAATTGTCTTATGTAGATTCCAAGCTACATCCGCATAGTGTGCAGTTAGCGACACATACCCATTCCTTTGGTTCTATGCCATCCACAAGTTTGAAGTAAGATTTATATGTGAGACCAGTGTTCGAGTTGTCGGTATTGCTACAAGTTTCGTTGGCCGGAGATAAAGATATAATATCGTTATCGCCGATAATATCGCCGATAACTGGAAATGCAGGGAAAAAGGGGGAAATATGGAGAAAATAGTGGAATTTTTCAGTGAAACTTCAGGACATGCCTAAATACACATATTTACATATTCAAGAATGAAAATTTTGCAAAAAGAATGCATTAAATTAGAAGTTTGCATTTAATGGGGGCAAAAAAGTATGCGTTGTCATAAGAAATCACTCAACTAGTATCCAAAATTAGTTTTTATAATAGAAATGCAAGCTTACAATAATTAAGACATGCACCATTAAAATCTCAGGTGGACCACACCACAGGAAAATAATAGTGATTGGATATCCACCATTAAAATCCTCCTAAGGACCGTTGTACTGTTTACCTGACATCCAATCTGTTGATTAGGTCAACACTGTTTTTAATGGTCCACTTGACACCACAGGACCGCCCTAAGAAAGTTTTTAATGGTTGAAGTTTATTCAACACTGTTTCCAATAATGTGGTCCACTTGAGACTATTATATACCTCAATTCTGGTCTCATTCTATAAAATGATGTAGAAAAATAGATGGACGGCAGGTCTAAAACACATTCATCATGGTGGGGCCCACAGAGCACCGACCACTAGCCATTGGCTGGTGGCAGGGGCATCGACACTCCGTTTTTTTATTTTTATTTTTATAATTGGACGTGGATTAGATGCTGACAAGTTCAGTAGCCAAGTGGCTACTGAAGTAACATCACCAAGCTATGTGGACTCACCATGATGCGTGTGTTGTATCCATACCATCCAACCATTTGCAGACATGGTTTTATGCGTGAGAAAATGAATGAGATAGATCTAAAGTTAAAGTGGATCCACCACAGAAAACCGTGGGAGCAATCACACCCATCGTTGAAATATTTATAGGGTCCACTATGATGTATTTTTGAGATCCAACCTATTCATAAGTTAACATCGAGATAAATGAAGTGAAAATAAAAATATCAGCTTGATCAGAAACTTCAGTGGCCCCTAAGAAGTTTTGAACGCTGGACGTCACTGTCCCCACTGTTTTCTATGGTGGGGTCCACTTGAACTTTAGATCTATCTCATTCTTTTTCTCATGCCATAAAAATATCTCTCCAAATTAATGGATGGTATGGATACAATACATGCATCATGGTTGGGTCCACATAGGGATCGATACCATGTGTTGAAACCAGGTATCTCCACTCAGTCTGCGAGTTGAGCTATGGTTCTAGGTGTCTTTGGCTACGGCTTTTGTAGTAGCCAATCTAGAAACGGATTAGCTACTGAGTTACTCAGTACGCTCTAAGTTGGGCCCACTTTGAACTTATGTGGTTTATCCACACCTTCAATCCATTTTTCCATATCATTTTAGGTGTTGAGCCCAAAATTGAAGCTTATACAAGTCTCAAGTGGACCATACCACTGGAAATAGTGGAAATAATGATTTCCACCTTTGAAACCTTTCCACCCCATGCAGTGCGGGAGTGAGATTTCCTTCTTGCGCTACAAGCTCAGGTGGGGCCCGCTGTGATGTTTGTGAAAAATCTTCACCGTTCATCTGTTTTGTGAGTTCATTTTATGATATGATGCCAAAAACGAACTGTATCTAAAGCTCAAGTGAGCTTAAAAAGTGATTATTAAACGTCCACAGTTGAAATATTCGTGGGGCCACAGAAGTTTTGATTCATGCCAATATTTTTGTTTTCAGTTCATCTCAATGGTAATGTCGTTATTAATGGTATGGATGACATCTAAACATCACTGTTGAACTAGGAAGGTTTCAACGGTTGGAATTTCCCAAACCACATTTTTCCTTTAGTACGGCTCACTTGAGCACTTGAACGTGAACCAGGAAGGTTTCAACTGTGGGGTCCACCGTGATTTATGTGTTTTATCCACTCCGTCCATCCATTTTAGTAGATAATTTTAGATCTTGAGCCTAAAAACAAAGTATATCCAAACCTCAAGTGGACCACACCATGGTAAACTATATGAATTGAAATCTATCGTTGAAAATTTCTTGGGGGCCACAGAAGTTTTGGATCAAGCTGATATTTGTGTTTTCCCTTCATCCATGTCTATGTGATCTTATGAACAGGTTGGATGAGAAATAAACATCACTGTGGGCCGTAGAAAGGTTTTAATGGTGGAAATCATTATTCCAACTGTTTCCAATGGTGTGGTCCACTCGATCTTTGGGTATGCTTAAATTTTGGTCTCAACCCCTAAAATAAGATGGAAAAACGGATGGACCGCATGGATCGACCAGATACATTCTCAGTGGGCCCAACAAAATGTAATCGGTACGTTAACAGCGTACGACACCACGTACGCGATCCCATTTACGTCCGCCCGATCCCTAAATTCCAAAAATCCCTCTCAAAATTTCAAAATTCCTCTCCTTCCCACCGATTTCTCCAAAATTTCAACCGAAAATCCTTCTCCCTCATCCCAAATAAGAAAAAACCCTCAAGATCTCGCCCCGCAAGCGGATTCGAGAAGTTGTAGGATTTTTCGACGGAAAAAAGGAAATTTTTGGGGTTGAATCTTACCGGAAATTTCCGATCTACACTCAAGGCTGTCAATTCGCATCTTCCTCCAGATCCGGGCGAAAAGCAGGTATTTTTTAGATTTTTTTTTTTTTACATTTTATCGCCGACAACTACCCCTTTTATCGACAAAGGGGGGGTTGTTGGCTACAGTTCCCACCCGTAGTTGGTGGGAACAGCGACATATCACGATATTTTTGAAAATACCGATAATCCGGCGATATTATCTGCGATTTTTGGGAGCGAATCGAAAAAACGGGGTTTCGGTGTCTCATAGCCGGCGACACCAATAATATCGCTGATATTTTATACACTGTGTGAGACTGATGACAGAATGGCTTTCATCTTTGTCTTCTTATTCATATACATCTTCATGCATTCTCTTTTTACCGTGACCCGCGAACACTTCTTAAATCTTAGATTCAAGTATTTGCTGTATTCGCTAAAAACTCTGCTCTTTATAAATCTAAATGGTTTCTCCTCAACAATAACCATTCTTGCAAACCACTCTTCTAGTTTGTCTTTTTCAAAATTATGAGTGATGAGAGCAGCTTGTATATCGTAGTCGCTTCCTCCAAATGAGGCAAATGAGAGCAATTGTTGGCCCGAAGGGATTTTTGGACTCTTAGCACAATTAATAATATGTCTGCGATAATGTGAAGTTGATTTCCTAGAATGTTTTGCGAATGTTGACTTGCAATGCTTACATCTAACCTTCATAACACGGTTCGAACCTTCTTTCACCTCAATCTCTTCAAAATCGTCCCAAATTGCTGATTTTTTTTTTCCTTTATTCTATGTATCTGAATTTAAGTTTCTCTTATTTTGTTCTACATCAACAACTAGAGGGGATGTGGCAGATGCACCAACACCAGGGGTAGTAGGGACATCCTCACTAGCCATCTTTAAATATGAAAATAAGAAAACATGTGTACGACATGTGAAATTCGAAGGTGTGATTGTAATAAATGTTTTGTAAGTAGGCATTTTTTAATGTCTCTTAATTTTTAATTTCACTTTTTATCCCATTCAGTAATATATCATGTACTCTACTCACGCAATTTACATGCGAGTTGAAAATTCGGCAGCATCTCCCCATAATTCTCCGAATATATGTAAAAATTCTCTATTGTTTGAGTGTAATCACCATTATCTATTCTTTAAAGATGGGAGGGAATCGGCTAGTTGAGAACCATATATTCAGAGAATAAATTGGGTTGATGCACCAAATCTCGAACTCTATCTAGATTGTGTCAGCAACATTAAGGTACATGATATATTACCAAACTGTCCAACTTGGACTATTTAATAATTCGTATATATATATATATATATATATATATATATATATATATATATATATATATAATATCAAACCAATAATTGATTTGAATATAATTTATTGTATATGAATTCTTAAATGGCTAGGTAGATTATTAAATTCATCTGTCGAGTGTGTCAAGTGTCAAGTGAAGTTGCTCTAAAACTAATTGAGTTGTGTTTAATTGAAGTATACAACTATAAATCATATATTTAATATATGATTTGTAGTTGAATACTTGAATTATGCATAAATCAAATTTAAGTAATCAAGTACAATTATACACAAGATTAGAATTTCTCAAGTAATCTCAAATTCAACTATTCTCCAATCTAAGTAAATTACTTTAATAAAACACAAATCAATAACTTGAAGTAAATTACTTTAATAAAACACAAATCAATTACTTTAATCTAAGTAAACTACTTTAATAAAACACAAATCGATTACTTGAAGTCAAGAAGCAAATTCAAGTCTACACAAATTTAGAATTTCTCAACCTTGACCCAACCTGACATTGACCCAACCCCCAACCCGACATTGACCCAACCCTTACTCGACGCAACCCAACCTTAACCCAACTCGACGCTGACCCAACCTTGACTCAACCCGACCCTGACCCAACCCGACACTGACCCAACCTGATGCAACCCAACCCATACCCTGACCCAACCCGACGCAGACCCAACCCGACCTTGACCCAACTCGACGCAACCCGACCTAAACCTTGACCCAACTTGTCGCAACCCGACCTAAACCTTGACCCAACTCGTCGCAACCCTGACCCAACTCGATTGCATTAAAAAAAATAGAAATATTTACCTTACCTAGGTTGAAGGAACAAGGATTGAAGGAGAGTAGAGAGTAGAGAGAGAGAGAGAGAGAGAGAGAGAGAGAGAGAGAGAGAGGTGGGATCTGCTGGATTTCCACTCGGAAGTCGGACCGCTTGGCTCGTCGGATGGTGGGGCTTGCTGGATTTCTGCTTGGAAGTTGGACCGCTCCCACAGTCACTCGGCTCGGGTAGGGTAGCAAAAGGAAAAGACAAGAGGGGGAAAGTGAAGGGGTTTAAGTAGGGTTTAAAGTTTGAACTTTACACTCTTACTCTCTCTCTCTCTCTTTTAAACTTATATATATATATAATATTAATATATTTCGAGCGAGTCGAGTTCTAGTCGGGTTCGAGGCGAGTCGATTCGAGCCTGACCAAGCTCGAACTCGACTTGATTTTATTCGAGCTACAGTTATTTGCCCTCGGCCTGATCCGAAACTTTTTGCGAGTCGAGTTGGAACCAGTGTTCGAAATATCAGTATTGCGCTATGTATCACACCCTTGGGATACAGATATGTATCGGTTATCGTACGGGATATATAGTTTGTATCGCAAAATTTATTGCACTTTTTGGGAAACATTGGGAAAATGGTTGAATTTTTTAATGAAACTTCAGGGATTGTTAAAAAAGCCCTTAATACACACTTTTAAATAATACACACTTTTAAATCATAACATCTCAAAAAAAGGTGCACATAATAAATTTCCTTTATATAGGGTCCTATGCTACGCGATGTTTAACTGAACTAATGCAGCTATATTTAAATTGAATGCATGACATTTATAAATGTATCAAAGTTAAGTATGAAAGCACAACTAATTCATTTAAAAGCAAAAGAAGTAAAAAATGAGAAATATACATATCAATGGTGGGGACTGATTGTGGCCTAAACCCCCACAGAGTTGCGCGGTGGCTGGTAATCATCATCTCCATCTCGATGGGCCTGGGAATAGTATTGCTACTCCACAAATCAACAATATTGTGCCCATGTCATAGTAGAGTGGTACTAGTTAAGATACTCTCTGACATAACACCGGTACTCATCCTCTCCGAATTGAATCAGTATGCCCATCTGTGGGTATTGCGTAATCGTCACAGTCTGTGACTGATATGGATTTGGGAATGACACATATGAAGCTCCTTGGTATCCATATTGATGGCCATATCCATATTGCTTCTCATATCCCTGCCCATATGCAGAAGTGAACTCCTGACCATAGTTAAAAAATGATGTACCTTGACTGCTGGAGTCACTCGCCGCATATCCGCTAGGTCCATATCCATGCCAATACTGTGGCACAGAACTCGAGCTACTCTCCTGTGTTTGTGATCCAGATTTATGTTGTGGCCTATAACTCGAGCTCCCCTCCCTCGTCCGTGATCTAAATCTAGAGCCAGCTTGCCTTTCACGAACGCTTGTCTCCCTCGTGCATTTTGCCAACAACTCCTCAAAATTTGAAATTTTCTAAGTTTGCTTTTTCTGGAATAGCTTTTGACGTGTGTATGTCTTATTATAAATAAGATGGGGTCGTGGTTCT
This sequence comes from Magnolia sinica, assembly GCF_029962835.1. NCBI lineage: Eukaryota > Viridiplantae > Streptophyta > Magnoliopsida > Magnoliales > Magnoliaceae > Magnolia > Magnolia sinica. The sequence goes on along the minus strand of NC_080589.1, from coordinate 22,745,486 downwards.
CTTGGACGAGAACCATGGTCAGGGTCTTGCGTGGCATGATCGAGATTCTCCTCTCCAGTGAAAGGGCTAATAGGCCTCTGATCCTGACTCCCACCCGCGCCGCCACCATCCCCGTCACTATCATCATTACTGTCATCAGAGTCATCGTCACCCTTGCCGCTACCATCACCATCACTGGACCCATTCCCCGTATCACTCTCTGACTCGATCTCGGTGTCAGACAATGTCTCCTCGCCACATGTCCCACGTGATAGTGACTGTGGCGAGTTGCCCTCCGGACTCCTCGTCAATGGGTCGAATGCCTCATCAGGAGACCTTTGCTGCTTCACATGTGTGTCAACATCAATCCCTTGTGTCTCTGCTTCTGCCGCAACATGTGGCTCTGGTCGCTCATCCTAGGTATCCAGGTCATCTGACCTAACCCACTGGTAAAGTGGGTCATCCTCCTCATCCTCAGCATATGTATGCTGTCCGATTGTCATCAGGTCGAGTGGGTCTTCCTGCGTTTTTCTTCTTCCTTCCGCGTGGAGTAGCTTCTCTTGTAACTTCATATTGTAGTGACAATACACTAGCTTCTGAATCCTCTCATACCCTAGTATATTATGTTTATTTGTGTGGATGAGGGAGAATGTACTCCAATTCCTTTCACAGGGTGCGGAGGACACTGTCTGTGTAAACACACGGACAACCAGTTGCTGTAAAACCTCGCAATCAGTCCCGTACATGGACCACCATTCGCCCGCATATCATAAAAATCTTTCATTATTTTAGATTTTCCAAAATAATATAGAAGTTTACTGCAGTAACTCACATGCCATCATGGTGTTCCGTGACTTCATCACAGGGTGGCATCCAAACATTCCAACCGTGTCGCGGAATCTAACAATCTATCGTGGCGTATAACAACCAGGATAAGTATGGAATGGTTGAGATGAAGATAAGGAGAATGTAAGTGCGGAACGTATTTACCTCACTACCAAAGGTGCCTTTCCCCGTACAATCGGGGAATAAGTGATCGTACACCTTCTGTACAAACCTCTTTAATGAATTATCTTCGAAGAGATTCCGGTTGTAGTGGTATTTGGGATTTAGGAAATACGCTGAAAACCAACATATACACATCAGTACAACCCTCGTTTATTATTGCATATAGAAAAAAAATCTATATAAGTATTTACTAGCCTGATGTAGTGGGTGAAAAAATGTCCTTTCCCAATGGTCGTCTATTATTGCATGCACCCACTTATATGCATTGGGAGCTTTAACCATGACGGCCTCTTTCATCAGCTATATGGACGGATACAACGACCCCATCGATGGATTTGTCTCGTTGTCCACCATCCTCAACACCACATAAATGGGCTCTAGAATACCCACTACACCATGCACGCGATCCCAGAATGTATTTCTTAGTACTGGCTCCTTGATTCTCCAGGTTACTTTCGTCAACCTCCTTTTCCATTCTTCGTAATCATGAGAGGCGAAAAGCTCTCGTAACCCTTGTTTGTGTCTGAGGAGGCTACTTAAGGGGATATAATTTGTGGCGAACCATGTCGCCCCGGGGCGCACTATATCCCCACCACACCTCTTACGCATCGCGGCTAATAACCAGGTGTGGTTGTACATGAAGTTTGTGATGAGCCATGCATCAGTAATTACGGTCTTCACTGACGGCCTATCTCCGATCGCATCCAGCATGGGATAGATGCAATGGGCTGGGCAGGGGGTCCAATACATATAATACTTGTTCTGAATATCCTTCCCCGCCTTGACAAATGTACTCCCTTTGTCCATAACAAACTGCACAATGTTTCTCTTCTCAACATCTTGCATGACGTTGTGCATTAGTTTGTAAATGTAGTTAGCATATTTAATCTTATTACTCGCATCTACAGACTTTAGGAACACCGCCCATTCCCTGGAATATTCGGGATCATCATCGCCATCGAGATCCACTACATCCTCGTCACGTATATATGGTGGCTGCCCCAGCTCCTCCCTAATCTCCCTCTCTCGTGCATATCGTTCATCTTTTATCTTCACATTTTTTTTTTCCTTCAATAGGACCCTTATCTCTTCTCGCATATCTTGTGGGCACTGAGGGTAATCTACAATATTGCGATAATAGAAAAAGATTTGATGAGGATAATGTGAAGAAGAGATGAGAATATTGAGAGAGAAGGAGGAGAGTTTGGGAGAGATGATGTGTTAGGCTTGCATGCCCTAACACATAATATTTTATTATGAAAAAGCATATAGTACACTGCAGGGGAATAGGGAAGTGTGCACATGCACTAAAAGGACACACAATAAATACAATACACTAGCATTCTCTATACTCCCCCTCAAGTTGGAGCATAGATGTTGATCATGCCTAACTTGTCACGAACACGATGAAGAGCATCTCGACTCAAGGATTTTGTAAGAACATCAGCAAGTTGATCCCCAGATCGAACAAAAGGAGTGATAATTTCCTTAGAAGCGACTTTCTCCCGAATAAAGTGACAGTCAACCTCAATATGCTTGGTTCGCTCGTGGAAAACTGGGTTACGAGCAATATGGATGGCCGCTTGATTGTCACAGTGAAGAGGAATAGGACCCGAAGGAGGATAGCCAAGTTCTTCAAGAAGATTGCGAAGCCACACAAGTTTACATGTCGCATGAGCCATAGCACGATATTCAGCTTCAACCGAGGACCGGGCAACAACTGGCTGCTTTTTGCTCTTCCAGGTTATAAGATTGCCACCTAGGAAGGTACAGAAGCCGGATGTAGAGCGGCGATCAAAAGTACTACCTGCATAATCAGCATCGGAATAGCCAGAAAGATGAAGATGACCATGCAACTGAAAGTAGAGGCTAAGACCCGGGGCTGATTTTAAATACCGAAGTATGCGGTAGACAGCCGTGAGATGAGAAGTACAGGGAGCTTGCATGAATTGGCTAACAACCCCCACTGCAAATGAGAGATCTGGGCGAGTAATAGTCAGGTAAATAAGCCGGCCTACAAGTCGTCGATACATCTCGGGATCAGTAAGGAGAGGACCATCATCTGGTCGAAGCTTCTGTGAAGTATCCATGGGAGTGGTAGCAGGCTTGCACCCTAACATGCCGGTCTCCATGAGAAGATCGAACGCATATTTTCGTTGTGACAAGACTAATTTGGATGATACATTGATGCACCACACTCTGACAGCTTAAGCTTTTGGAGTGAATGGTTGTTTGACATGGTATCGGAGTGGAAGGTCCTATGTTCGAATCTCGAGAGCAGCAAATATGCCTCGTTAATATATTATTCTCCCACGGGGGGTCAGGAAAATCAGGTCCGGCCTAGGGACCGGGAAATTAAGCCCGGCCTATTTGTGGTGTGAGTGTCCCTCCACCTTCGTCGAGATGTTCCCGTGCGGAGTTCCCACCTTGCATGTTCGGGGGGGTGTTAGAGTAATAAAGTCCCTTGATATACATTGATACACCACACTCTGACAGCTTAAGCTTTTGGAGTGAATGGTTGTTTGACAGCGATACCCTCCCGATAAATGCTCCTTCAAGTGGGTTACCCCCCACTCCTTGATACATAGCCACATAAATTACATATACTCCTGAATCGATTATCGGGAGTGGGCTGGCCATATTGCCACCCTTTATCAGGTTATCTCCCTCTTCCTCCTGACATTTTATCTATAAAAGAATACTATATTCAAACTTGTTAGGGTCCACCTTGATGCATGTGCTATATATCCATGCCGCCCATCCATTTTATCATATTATTTTAAGAAATGATCCTAAAAATGAGAATTATCCAAATCTCACATGGATGGCGTAGATAAAACACATAAATCATGGTGGGGCCATAGAGCACAATCCAATATGCAGTGCGCAACTCAAGTCAAAAAATACATGCAATATATAGGTCTTCTTTACATTACCAATAGGTTGGATGGCAATTAAACATTACGAAAACCTTACAATGAGCCCTTTGGAAATTTTAATGGTGAGGCACTCAATCACCAATGTTTCCTTTAGTGTGTTCCATCTGATATTTGAATGTACTTGATTTTTTGCAATATGTCCTAAAATGGTCTAGAGAAATGGATGGATGGCGTGGATATACAACACATCATCAAGGTGGGCCCCATGGTAAGGGTAACACCCACTAAAGTGTTACCGGGGTGCCACCTAATCCACTTTCGTGTGCATGAACCATATGGCCCAAAGAAAATCCACTTAAAATATTGAGATCTTAAACACATGTGCCTCATCACGTGCCTTATAAAACTGTTGCAGGAAGATGTGGGTCCACAAGCTGTACAATCAAGAGAATCATTGGTGATGTGAACCCAACATCCTTATTGGTCGGATGGCAATTAAACATTACGAAAACCTTACAATGAGCCCTTTGGAAATTTTAATGGTGAGGCACTCAATCACCACTGTTTCCTTTAGTGTGTTCCATTTGATATTTGAAAGTACTTGATTTTTTGCAATACGTCCTAAAATGGTCTAGAGAAATGGATGGATGGTGTGGATATACAACACATCATCAAGGTGGGCCCCATGGTAAAGGTAACACCCACTAAAGTGTTATCGGGGTGCCACCTAATCCACTCCCGTGTGCATGAACCATATGGCCCAAAGAAAATCCACTTAAAATATTGAGATCTTAAACACATGTGCCTCATCACGTGCCTTATAAAACTGTTGTAGGAAGATGTGGGTCCACAAGCCGTACAATCAAGAGAATCATTGGTGATGTGAACCCAACATCCTTATTTAGCTCCATGATGTTTATAAGTTAATACAGACATGGAATTATGTTAATACAAACATGGAATTATGTAAAATACAATCAAGAGAATCATTGGTGCTTTGAGATCCAACCTATTTATAAGTTAATACTGACATGGAATTATGTAAAATACAAATATCAGCTTGATCGACAACTTCTGTGGGCAAAGAAGTTTTTAATGGTAAGCGTTCAATCCCCACTGTTTTCTGTTGTGGGGTCCACTTGAGCTTTGGATCTGCCTCATTCTTTGGCTCATGTCCTAAAATGATCTCTCTAAATGGATGGACGGTGTGGATACAACACATACATCATGGTGGGGTCCACAATGTGGTGACGTACACCAACCTAGCTGATATTTGTATTTTACAGAAGCAGATTGCGTAGTGAGTAACTCACTACACTTAGCATATTGAGTAAACTCGATGTGGTCCATGATTTATGTACCTGATCCAATCCGTCCATCCATTTTACCATATAATTTTAGGGCCTGAGCCTAAAAATGAAGCGTATAGAATGTTCAATTGGACCACACCACAGGAAATAGTTTAATTGAATGTCTACTGTTGAAAAATTCTTGGGGGCCATAGAAGTTTTAGATGAACCTTATATTTGTGTTTTCCCTTCATCCATGTCTGTATGATCTTATGAACAGGTTGGATGATAAATAAACATCACTGTGGGGCCTAGAAAGGTAATAACGGTGGAGATAATTATCCCCACTGTTTCATGTGGTATGATCCACTTGATCTTTGGATATGCTTCAATTTTGGGCTCAACCCCTTAAATTAGATGGAAAAACGGATGGACGGCTTAGATAGACCACATACATTCAAGGTGGGCCCAACTGAGTTTACTCGGTATGATAAGAGCATACTGAGTAACTCGGTACGCAATCCCATTTTGTGTGTGAGGGCCACCATGATGAAAAGGTCTTATCCACACCGTCCATCCATATTTACAGATTATTTTAGGGTATGATACCAAAAATGAGGTAGAACTAAGGCTTAAGTGGGCCACAAAGTGGTGATTGAACGCCCACCAGTAAAAACTTCTTAGGAGCTGCATAAGTTTTGGATCAAGCTGATTTTTATGTTTTCACCTTCATCCAGGTCTACATGACCGTATGAATAGTTTGGATTGTAAAAAAACATCACAGTGGCCCTCGGAAAGGTTTCAATGGTGGGTGTCATTATCATCGCTGCATCCTTTGGTGTGGTCCACCGGAGCTATGGACCTACTTCATTTTTTGGATCATTAGGTAAAATGATCTTAGAAAATGGATTAACGGCGTGGATAAAACCTTTACATCACGGTGGACCCCACAGAGCCTTGCTCGGATGGATTACGGTGCGGATGGGGTAGGACGCAACCCGCTTCGACCGTTGACGCTACTCGAGCTCTAGTTGTACACGGTTCAAAGGAGATCAAAGTTACATGGGCCCAATAATGATGTTGTTTGTATATCCACATCATTCATCCATTTGGAGAGACCATTTTAGATCTTGATCCCAAAAATGAGTCATATCTAAAGCTCAAGTGCACCACACCACATATTGCAGTGATTCTCACCGTTAAAATAGTCAAAGGGCCCACCATAACGTTTATTTTCCATCCAATCTATTCATATGGTTACACAGAACTGGATGAAGAGGAAAAACAAATATCATATTGAACTAAAATTTCTGTGACCCCCAAAAGGGTTTCAATGCTAGACGTTCATAGGGCCCACTGCTTTTTACAGTGTGGTCCAGTTGATTTTTGGATGTCTTATTTTTTGGCTCAACCCCTCAAATGAGCTATTCAAGTGGATGGATGGTTTGGATATAACCCATACCTCATGATGGGACCCACAGAACTAGGTGACGTCTGTTAGTGGTGCGTGCTACATGGAAGCGGACTGTGTACTGAGTAACTTAGTACGCCAAGCGTATTGAGTTGACTCTGTGGGACTCACTATGATTTATGTATTTTGTCCACTCCCCTCATCCATTTTACTAAATAATTTTAGATCTTCAGCCAAAAAATGAAGCACATCCAAAGTTCAAGTGGACCACACCACGAGAACAAAAACGGATGAACGTCTGACGTTGAAATATTTTTGGGGGCACAGAAGTTTTGGATTAAGATCATATTTTTTCCCCTTGATCCATGTCTTTGTGATCTTATGAACAGGTTGGATGACAAATAAACATCGCTGTGGGCCCTAAGAAGGTATCAACAGTGGAAATCATTATTCCCACTCTTTCCTGTGGTGTGATCCACTAGATCTTTGGATATGCTACAATTTTGGGCTCAACCTCTCAAATGAGATGGAAAAATGGATGGATGACGTGGATAAGCCACATACATTCAAGATGGATCCAACAAAGTTTTATCAATTCGATAAGAGCGTACACTGTACGCCAGCGAATCCACGTCCGTTCAGAACGTGTACGCACCAAGTTGGTGCACTGGGATGGTAGGTGGGGTCCACCTTGATGTTTGTAAGTAATCCACTCCGTCTATCTATTTTATGATATCAGTTTAGGACATATGCCAGAAAATAAGGTGGATCCACAAATCAAGTGGGCCATACGAGAGGGAAAACTGGGGAAAGAGTTTTATACCGTTGAAACCTTTGTGGGCTCGACCTTGATGTTTTTATGCCATCGAACCTGTTTATAAGGTCATTCCCACTGGGATGAAGTGAAAAAATTGTCCACTTAGCCTCATGTAAAAATCCCAAGTGAGGCCCACTTAAAAATATTTTAGCGGTGGTGACTGAATCCCCATTGTTTCCTCTAGTGCGGCCCACTTGAGTTTTGAATTCGCCTAATTTCAGTCACATGTCCTAAATTGATCTCGGAAAGCGGATGGACGAAGTGGATTTCTCACAAACATCAAGGTGGACCCCACCTAGCATCCCAGCAGTGCCTGAATGGCTTTCAAAAGGGCTTTAAGCCGATTTTGGGAGGCAAAGGGTTTTGGGATTTCGAAACCCCAAACCCCCAAATCACGCACAAATCTTGGAAAATTTTCAATTTTTGGGGATATTTTCCTGGGTTAGACGAGATTCACTTACCTTCAAGCTGTAATGATTCGATTTTTAGGGGAGCTTTCGATCACAGCCCACCTCTTTCCGATCATAACCAACCTCTTTCCAGGTACGAAATCCACCGTTTAAAGCTTTTTGCTTTTCTCCTTGTCTTTCCGATTGTTTCGAATTGTTTCGTTGTGTCGAATCTACCGATATCTGACCACTTTTATCGGTGAAATTGGTAGGTGGTTACAGTAGCCTCGTGAATGGGTAGGTGGCTACAGTGTGTTCTGTGAAAAAGCCTGTTAAAAGTTCTAATATCGTCGATATCACACGATATTTTGTGATGTTGTGAGATATCGACTGATATTCATTGATATCTCAACGATATCGAGCATTACCTTTTATTATTATTATTATTATTATTATTATTATTATTATTATTATTTTAATTTTTAAGTCTCTCTAGCTCGGTTTTGTATCACTAGAGTGCGATACCGATAACATCGGCCGATAGTATCGATATTACGAACACTGGTCGGAATGAGCTCAAACGAGTCGATTCGAGCGAGTTTATCGAGCTAGCTTGACTCGTGTACAACTCTACGAGGAGATCCTCTGTTGATCCAATCCTATTTAGGAAAGAATCAACTAAACAAAAGAAAATAAAACAAATGTGGAGTAGAACTTTCCATTGAGAAATTAGGTTGGGTAGCAACAAAGTTATTTATACATGCCAAAATACCTCCTAATATGCCTAATTCTCCATATTGATAGGTGGTAATTGATGCAGCAATAGAAGCAGGCAAAGGAATTAAAGCACCCACAACTAGAGAGATTAGGGAAAAATTAACAGATGTAGAGTATGCGGCTGTAAAAGCATACGTGGCTACCTTTAAAACCATATGGTAGGCTAGAGGATGCATGATCATGTGCTATGGTTGGACTGGCCCAACCAGACGCAACATGATCAACTTCACAGTGTACTGTCACTCTAGAACGGTGTACCATAAGTTAATTGATACCTCGGCCAAAACAAAAAATGCTAATTATATTTTTTCCCTAATGGATAAAGTGGCGGATGAGATTGGAGAGGAGAATGTGGTGCAGATTGTGACAGATAACGAAGCAACATATAAGGCTGCATAACATAAGTTGATGATAAAAAGACCACATATATTTTGCTCACCATGTGCTGCCCATTGTATTGATCTTGTATTGGAAGATATTGGGAATAAGAAGAGTGTTAGGGAAATGGTCGAAAGGGTAAGACAAGTGACGACATTTATTTAGAACCATAATCAAGTAGTCTTAATAATGAGAAAGTTCATGAAGAGACGACAGTTGCTGAGGCCTGTGGCGACTAGATTCGCAACGAACTTTATATCCTTGGAGAGTTTATACCAGCATAGGGGAGAGTTGAGTGAGATGTTCGCTTCCTGGGATTGGCTTAGCACAAAACGTGGGAAGAAGACATCAGGGACATCAGTTGATGTTGTGAACCCCATAAAGGACAACAAATATTTAAAGAAGGTCCAGAGGATCCTAAGGGTAATGGAGCCACTAATGAGGGTACTTCGTCTTGTTGAAACTGACGAAGCACCTACCATGGGCTTCCTCTACGATGCCATGGATGAGACGAAGTTGGCAATTCAATGTGTTTGTATAAGCTAGGAGTCTGATTGGAAGATGATCGACAAGAGATGGATAACAAAACTACATCACGATCTTCATGCATCAGGTTATTACCTAAATCATATGTACATATATACCTAATCATTTGTTGCGGATAATGAAGTTCGTGTCGGGCTAAAGAAATTGATAAAAAGATTAGAGCCTGACTTAGATATGCAAAGAAAGGCATTAAATGAATTAGATACATTTGAAATCGCTAGGATAGCTTTGAATATGCTCGTGCGCAGCATACGGTATCCAGGTTGCAACTGGCCGAATGGTAGATGAATTTCACAACGTACGAAGGCTCTCCAAAAAATTCTACTAATAGTTTTGAGCCAGACAACATCTTCTTTTAGCTAAGAAAGGAATTTGAGTCGTTTAACACTTATTCATTCAAAGAATAGGAATAGATTGCAGACTAGGATGTTCGATAGACTTGTTTTCATGCATTACAACATGAGGCTAAGAATGCGATGACATCATAGGAGCATTGCAGGCGCTGGTAACATGAACTACTATCCAATAAACTTGGACAATATTTATGATGAGGACGACCCGCTTCTACCTTGGTTGGAAGCAATGGAAAAATAGATTGGAGAGGATTGTGAAAAATTGAAAGTTGATGACCCAATAATACGTATGGCGCTGCAAGAGAGTTGTGTAGCTATGTTGGACCCAGAAAGGGGCAACTTTATGCAAAGTCTGGCCCAAGTTCAACAGAAGAGTACGAGCAGTATAGCAGTGAGACCGAGTCAGATGATCATGATGGTGGTGGTGGTGACGGCCTCGATGATGGTCCCATTTCTGGTGTTGCTCAGCACACCATACAATCGTCTACAGATCGCGAGGCCAATAAACATCAACATGGTACACGAGGTCAGACTTATGAGTGTACTGAGTCATGATACAGCCAGCAGGAGGCTAGGTCTAGTGGTGCACCAGGAGGTCCGGAACATCAGCAGGCCCATGGTCCTGGGCATTGTGATGGATATTCTTATGGCGAATGAGATTATAGTTATACGGAGTCTGTTTCGTCACATTCATGTTGAAGTAGTCCTATTGATCCATGTCCATATGATTATAGATATCCAGATCCAAGTCCAAGTTACTCATCAAAGACACATTCTCAATCTTACTCAACAACCCAAGTACATGCACGAATGCGGCTATTCGATGAGCACTAGTGGATATCCTTACTTAGGTTCGGAGTCGTTGCCTAGTCAGGATTAGTCATCCTTTGGTTTCGTTGACCTGGTTTTTCCCTCTGGCACTGGATATTATGGATATGCAACACCTATTCCACAGCCACAACGTGATGATGAGGATGACGTGGAGGTGGAGGTCGAGCAACCACAACAAAGTAAATTTTCATTTTGGTGGTAAGTGGTGACTCGTGAATTTTATTATGGTAACTGTAAGTATATATTTTTATTAAGGTAAATATTACTATATACTCATTAGTCTATTACCCACACATTTACCAATCAAGCACACACTTGACACTGCCCACCTTGTACTTAAAATAACTCCCTGATAACCAATCAAGTAATCCTTAATCAAGTTGCAAGGGAGTATATCAGACACTACAGTTTTTTTAATTTATATTCTTTACTTGAGGACAAGAATCATAGGATAGGAGAAGTCTCTGACATGTTGAAGACTTTAAAATAGAATGAACATTGTAATTTATGTAAGTCCTCACTCCTCAAGTATGTTGATATTAAGGTATGTAAAATCGGTTATGTTTCGGTATTGTTCAGTACCCTTAGATGTTATGGGGTTGTAATGGTCACCTCCCCATTTTTCAACTCGTAACAGCTGTTACGGCCCATAACGGCCGTTATTGTCTCGTAATGGTAAAAAAAAACGGACACTTTTTTTTTTTTTTTTTTCTTTTTTAAGTTGCTAATTTTCTCATTTTTTTGGTACTTTTCTCTTCCAAATTCTTCCTAAACTATTCTACTGCAAATTCCGAGAACTCTTAGCTTGAATTTGATGATCAAAACAAGTTATTTCAAAGATTTTGTGGAATTGAAGCTCCGTGAGTCATTTTTCAAAAAATCTTCAAAAATAAGTATTTATACATTTTTTTTTTCAATGTATTTTTGTTTTAATGGTTGAATATGATGTGTTAATCATAGTAGAATATATGACTGTGTATTTAACAGATTATGGAACTGATTTTATATTTTTTAATTTTTGGACTATTTTCGTCTGATTTTTTAAAATGATGAAAAATCTTTTTTTTTTTTTCAATCTTTTTCTGTTTTAGTGGTTGAATATGGTGTGTTAATCATAATAGAACATATCAATGTGCATTTAACAGATTATGCAACTATTATTTTTATTTATTTTCAGACTATTTTTGGCCGATTTTTTAAAATTATGAAAAATCATTTTTTTTTCAATGTATTTCTGTTTATTGGTTAAAAATGATGTGTTAATCATAGTAGAACATATCAATGTTCATTTAATAGATTATGCAACTGATTTTATATTTTATTTTGATTTAAAAAAAAAAACTTTTCGACTACTTTCGGCTGATTTTTAAAAATGATGAGAAATCATTTTTTTTTTTTAATTTAAAAAAATGTATTTCTGTTTTAATGGCTGAATATGATGTGTTAATCATAGTAGAACATATTAATGTTCATTTAATATATTATGCTAGTGATTATATATATATATATATATATATATATATATATATATATATATATATATATATATATATATATATATATATATATATTCGGACTATTTTCGACCAATTTTTAAAAATTACAAAAAATCATTTTCTTTTTCTATGTTTTCCTGTTTTAGTGGCTGAATATGATGTGTTAATCATAGTAGAACATATCAATGTGCATTTAACAGATTATGCAACTGATTTTATATATTTATTTTTTATTCTCGGACTATTTTTGACTGATTTTTAAAAATTATGAAAAATCTTTTTTTTTTTTTCAATGTATTTCTGTTTTAATGGTTGAATTTGATGTGTTAATCGTAGTAGAACTTATCAATGTGCATTTAACATATTATTCAAGTAATTTTATATTTATTTATTTTCATATTAGCGACTTTACGTTTATTTCTTATTTTGGACAGGTTTTGGAGCTTGGTAGGGTTTAGAACATAATTTCTTCTTTATTGATTAGATTCAGAAGTTCAAACTTTATTCTATTAATCTATTTACATTAAGTTTTGAGATTTAAATTAATTAATTCATTCTCCTATAAAAACTCTATTTAAACTTAGAGAATCGAGTAGACTCTCGCATGGTGACATCTACCTAAGAAAATGTCTAGAACTAGCCAACAAGGAAGTGATGATATTGGATGGCAACATTGTCAGAGGGTAGGTGGTAGTAGGCACCAAATGAAGTGCAACTATTGTGACAGATTAATAACTGGCGGAATTACGTGATTAAATAACATTTGACACATTGAAAGGGTCAAGTTGCGTTTCATTCATGAAGAGGAAGAACGTCGGCGAATGTATGGCATGAGGGGGTCTATACGTGATACGGGGGAGGGGTCGTAGTGCAGTCAGGAGTGCGGCTACATCTGCAAGTGGGGGTGGGGATAGGTTAGGTGGATTACGACGTATGTTTGGGAGTCGATGGGAGGCATTTTCACGTCACGCCCTTGTACATTTGGACAAAGAAGTAAATGAGCCCAGGAGACCCTCTATTGATACAATCCTGTTTATGAAAGAATCAACTAAACAAAAGAAGATAAAACAAATGTGGAGTAGAACTTTCCATTGAGAAGTTAGGTAGGGTGGCAGCAAAGTTATTTATACATGCCAACATACCACCTAACATAGCTAATTCTCCATATTGGCAGGTGGTAAGTGATGTAGCAATAGAAGCAAGCGAAGGAATTAAAGCACCCACGGCTAGGGAGATTAGGGGGAAATTGATAGATGCAGAGTATGCGGATGTGAAAGCATACTTTGCTACCTTTAAAACCATATGGCAAGCTAGAGGATGCACGATCATGTGCGATGGTTGGAATGACCCAAACAGACGTAACATGATCAACTTCATGGTGTACTGCCACTTTAGAACGGTGTACCATAAGTCAATTGATACCTTGGCTGAAACAAAAAATGCTAATTATATTTTTTCCCTAATGGATAAAGTGGTGGATGAGATTGGAGAGGAGAATGTGGTGCAGATTGTGACAAATAACGAAGCAACATATAAGGTTGCATAACATAAGTTGATGATAAAAAGACCGCATATATTTTGGTAACCATTTGCTGCCCATTGTATTGATCTTATATTGGAAGATATTGTGAATAAGAAGAGTGTTATGGAAATGGTCGAAAGGGTAAGACAAGTGACTACATTTATTTAGAACTATAATCAAATAGTCGCAATAATGAGGAAGTTCACAAAGGGACGAGAGTTGCTGAGGCCTGTGGCTAATAGATTCGCAATTAACTTTATAGCCTTGGAAAGTTTATACCAGTATAGGGGTGAGTTGAGTGAGATGTTCGCTTCCTGGGATTGGCCTAACACAAAACATGGGAAGAAAACATCAGGGACACTGGTTGATGTTGTGAACCCTATAAAGGACAACAAGTATTTAAAGAAGGTCCAGAGGATCCTAAGGGTGATAGAGCCACTAATGAGGGTACTTCGTCTTGTTGAAACCGACGAAGCACCTACCATTGGCTTCCTTCACGATTCCATGGATAAGACGAAGTTGACAATTCAACGTGATTATATAACCTGAGAGCCTTATTGGAAGATGATTGACAAGAGATGGACAACACAACTCCATTGCAATCTTCATGCAGCAGGTTACTACTTAAATCCTAGGTACAAATATGCTCAATCATTTGTTGCGGATAATGAAGTTTGTGTCGGGATAAAGAAATTAATAAAGATATTAGAGCCTGACTTAGATATGGAAATAAAGGCATTGAATGAATTAGATATATTTGGAAATCGCCATGGTAGCTTTGAAGATGCTCTTGCACAACATGCAGTTTCTTGGTTGCAACTGGCCGAATGGTGAATGAATTTCAAAGACAGTACGGAGGCTCTCCAAAAAATCGTAGTGAAAGTTTTGATCCAGACAACATATTCTTTTAGCTGTGAAAGGAATTCGAGTTGTTTTGCATTTATTCATTCAAAGAATATGAATAGATTGCAGATTAGGATGTTGGACAAACTTGTCTTCATGCACTACAACATGAGGCTAAGAATGCGACGACATTATAGGAGCATTACAAGCGCCGATGATATGGACTATTGTCTAATAAACTTGAACAATATTTATGATGAAGATGACCCGCTTCTACCTTAGTTGGAAGTAAGGGAAAAACAAATTGAAGAGGACAGTGAAGAATTGGAAGTTGATGACCCAATTATATGCACGACGCAACAAGAGAGTCGTGCAGCTGTGTTGGACCGAAAAAGAGGAAAAACTTTCATGCAAAGTCCGGGTCAAGTTCAACAGAAGAGTACAAGCAGTGGTAGCAGCGAGACTGAGTTGGAAGATCATGCTGGTGATGGTGATGACGTCCCTGATGCTGACACTTCAGGTTTTGCTTAGCACACCATACAACCTGTCTACAAATCATGAGGCCGATGAACAGCGACAAGGTATACGAGGTCGAACTTATGAGTGTATTGAGTCATGATACAACCAGCATGAGGAGGCTATATCTAGTGGTGCACCGGGAGCTCCAGAGCATTAATAGGCCCATAGTCTCTGGCATTATGATGGATATTCTTATGGCCAATGGGATTATGGTTATATTAAGCCCGTTCCATCACATTCATGCTGGAGTAGTCCTCCTGATCCATATCCATATGATTATAGATATCCAGATCCAAATCCAAGTTACTCATCACAACACATTCTTAATCTCAAGATTCTCAGCAGCCTAAGTATGGGCACCAGTACAACTATTCGACGGGCACTGGCGGGGTCGGAGTCGTTGCCTAGTTAGGATTAGTCATCTTTTGGTTTCGTTGACCTAGTATTTCCCTCTGACACTGGATATTATAGATATGTAGCAACTATTCCATAGTCGCAGCCTGACGATGACGATGCGTGGAGATAGAGGTCGAGTAACTACAACAAAACAGATTTTCATTTTGGTGGTGAGTGGTGGTGACTCGTGAATTTTATTATAGTTAACTGTAAGTATATCAGACTCTACTATTTTTTTTTTTTAATTAGATATTCTTGACTTGAGGATGATAGGACAAGAATCACATGATAGGAGGAGAAGTCTCTGACATGTTGAAGACTTTAAAATAGAATGAACATAGTAATTTATGCAAGTCTAGAGACCTCACTTAGGTGTGTTAATAACTTAATATAGAATAAATTATGAAAAATAATTGCAAGACCTACATATGTAAGATATTTTAATATTATATTCATTCTAATATATTTATCGTTGATATTAGATAGTTAGAAAATTAAATATATAAGTTTTGCAGTCAATTGCAGGTTGTCAAGTTCATAAATTCATCAGAAAGCCTAATACAACTTCTCACCAAAGAGTGGACTATTACACTACCATAAACTTGTTCAAAATTATAAATGAATGCATATTTGGAATATTTAAAATATTCTGGATTTAATGGATATTTTTCTAGATTTTTCTGACAAAAAAATAAAAATAAAAAAATCTACCGTTACAGGCCCAGTATCGGCCAACAAGGGGCATATCCGTATCAGTAATGGTGGGGACCGTTACGGCCACTGTTACCGCAACGGTACACCTTTGTTAATATAGAATAAATTATGAAAAATAATTGCAAACACTTACGCATGTGAAATATTTTGATATTACATTCATTTTAATATATCTATCATTGATATTAGATAGTTAGAAAATTAAATATATGAGTTTTGCAGTCAATTCCAGGTTGTCAGGTTCATAAATTCATTAGATAGCCCGATATAACTTTCTCACCAAAGAGTGAACCGTTACACCACATAAACATGTTCAAAATTATAAATGAATGCATATTTGGAATATTTAGAATTTTCCGGATTTAATGGATATTTTTTTCAGATTTTTTGACAAAAACAAAAAAAGACCGTTACAGGGCCTGTATTGGCCTATACGGGCTGTAACTATATCGGTAACCGTGGGGACCGTTATGCCCACTGTTACCGCAACAATACACCTTGTTTGCCATTGCCAATTGCAATCCAAGCTACCTAAAACTCCTTGAACTCTTTTCTCTTTCCGCTTTTGCTTGCAAGGGAGAATTCTCAGTTCTCGTCAAATTCCCGTGGTCCAAGTTAAATTAATATTTGAAGCTAGGATGCAAGGCTACAAGGAGAGGAAGATGAAGGAGATGGAATTTGAGGATAAAAAGATGAAGAAGGGTAGATTAAGGTGAGAATGGCTAACTTCACCCAAGGTTGTAATTCATGGTGATACTCGCCTTTGATTGTGAAATAATTCCAAGGGAAGCTTATCCTGAAATGAGAAGGCTTTGATACCATAAAAGCAATAGTTGAACAACACATTGTATTCCATTACTTCGTTTTACTGGTACGAAGAGGGTATGTTGAATTAAAAAATTACCTTTAGTTAAAAGAAACACAATTAAGAAACAACTAAATAATTGAACTGCTCGTGACTCCTATTGCAATCCTTGTTTAGAATAGGTCAGTAATGTTACCTGCTCCCTTTTTTGAGGTCTTGTTTTCATGATATTTGTGGTTCTATACTTTCTGGAGTATAAATTAAGGCTATGAGTAGCATTATTATAAATGTTACCCACTGTTACTTGATTCTGACCCTATGGATCTCGTGGGTACCAGGATGGGGCACTACGGCCTGCTGAGCTCGATGATCTCTTTTCAACTGCACCTGAGAGGTGAATTTTTCATTTCATTAAAAAAAAATAATAATAATCTATAGCCTGTCAGTATTTTTAATCTATTTTTTCATCCTTTTATAGCATTAGGAGGTTCAGTTCTTGATTGAAACAACAAACACGGCATTTTACTTTCTCATAGTTGTTACCGGATACTTTTCATATTGGAAAAATCTATTTTTTTAAGGAGAAAATTATTTTATTAATGATGCCGCTAGAATAAAGGCCAAAGCAGAGAAGAATACAACCCCAACTCTTTACACCAGGAAAAAAGACAATTTTACAATCCTCCACCTTTCCCCTGGCCATCCATTCCAAAATGTTGGAATCTATTGTGGCTGATATTGGATAATGTGGATATGAATTGGAAATCAGTTCTTTTTGGGGCACAATGGATGCTAAATTAATGATCTTTCTCGTAAGTCATGAGAACATAGTAGCTAGGATGTGGATATTTCTTTGTGATAGCTTTTGGTTATGTAATCACATTGATTTTTGTGATTTCTTGGATTTAATGTTTCCTGGCTCCTGGTGGTAACTGTTCTGCTCCTACTGAAACCACGCATACTCTGTTATTGCTCATGCACATGGAATTGTACAACTTCTAAAATGGAAATCAGCATAATAACTAAACTAAATGTTACTTGGGACCGATCGTACAGCTGTAACCATGATTTATTTGAATTAGCTCTCTAGAACCGTTTATGCAGTTATATACAGTGACATATAACTCAGGTGCTGGTGCTACATGTTGAGCACAATTTTTGCATGCATCGTTACTGCCATTGTATGCCTCAGGTTTAATGCAATGTAAAGTACATAATCCTTTGAATCTTTGACCAAGGTGAGTTATTGAAAAAGGGGAAAAATTGGAATTCTGGTTTTCTGAAACATGTACTTGATATCTGATTTTGATGTTGACCTGAGCATTGCGTAATGCAGCCTGCTAAGCATGAGTACCATAATTGCTATATATATATATATATATATATATATATATATATATATATATATATATCTAGGCTTTGGCTTTTTTATATTTTAAAATATTCAGCCAGTTGCCATAAAATTGACAAAAACTTTGTGCAAAAGGTGTGTATCATAGAAGGATTTATGGTCTGGATTGTTACTTAGATATCAGCTTATAATAGGCCGTTTGGATTTGGATTGTGGAGTTTTGGCACTGCCATATGCACCTTTATATCAGTGTGTGACTATATGTATCAACCTAGTCATTGTTGTGCTTTAGGGGAGCCCCACTTTATAGATGTCCTAGCCTACAAGTAGGCTGGTGAATTCATCAGATTGGTACATGTACATTGAATCTGGATTCTTGTCAAATCTTCCAAAGCTTCTATTGTTGTCCATGTGTCCAGCTTAATGTGTTGACCTGCTTGATTTTCGGCATGGACATCTGTATAGTGGCACCCACTTGATACACCTGCTCGAATGTCCACTTGGCACGTATGTGGAGGTGTTTGGGCTTAGCAAAGGTCTGGGTTGTGACTCTGTTGATCACATAGTTTGGATGTTCATGCTGACCGATTGAGTCTTTGATTGAATATGCTTTTGAGGTGACATTATGATGGTTTCTTGCAGTATCAGTGGTGAGGTTGATTTTACAATTGAAGTTCCTTATGCTCTTTATGCTGTTGAAGTGTATTTGATATGTCGCTGGTAGGATTTTTCATATTCCCAAGGGCTAATCGTAGGCCACGAGCCAATTACTAATTTCCAGAACAAAAGGGCATGCTACACACATCCTAGAATAGTACTCCATGCTCTTGTTGCACTATACAGGCTTTGGCATGTTGTACGATACTCAGCTATGGTACTTCTCTTGCTGAGGGTTTTGGTGAATTTATTTTATTTGAAAATAAATGGCTGAGATTAGAGGAGATGAAGGGCCAACATATTGACGGCTTTAGGGTTATGTTTAGTGGCTTTGCATCCTCCTTATGGGTTTGTGTTTGGAATGTCTTATTCTATTTTATTGTGAGAGTTGGGGTTGTATTCTCACATGTGTACTCTAATCAATGTTTTCCATATTGTTATCGCGTAATGTATCGCACACTTGGTATATGGATACATATAGGTTATTGCATATCGGATATATCAGTTGTATCATGTAATTAATTGTTATTGTTGTTGGGAAACATTGAGAAATTGATCGAATTTTCCAATTAAACTTCGGGGATTGTTAAAAAGACACCGATACACATTTAGAAATAAAAAGAATCACAGAAAACAAGTGCATATAGTATGTTTCCTTTTCTATAGTCCTAATCTATGTTTTGTTTGACTAAAGTGATGCAACTATATTTAAAACCAATTTATAAAATTTATAAATGCAAGAAGACATGTATGGAAATTGGAAACACAAGCATTAGATTCAAAAGTAAAAGAAGTAGAAAATTAGAAATATACCCGTGGATTTTGAAATAATTATATTTTAAACATTTTTTTATTATTTTAATTAAAAATGATTTTTTTTTTTTGAAAAATCCCCAAAATTTCAAGAATGTGTAGATCATGTTATATACATGTTTGATTTCATGTTTGGACACCTAGATTGTAGCCGATTTGGGAAAAAAAATGAGAAAGTTTGATTTTTCCCTAAATTTCTGCAATTCGTCCCATCTCCCCCAAATTTCAAAATCAAAGATCCAAATCCATAATTTTTCATGTAAAACATGAAGAATCATAGGTTTCTTACCATTTGAAACTATTTACATCATAATGAAAAAAAAAAGGAATCAAAACTAAAAAATACGCACCTTTTAGAATTTGGCCCCGGAAGCTTCAAATCGTGATTTCGAAGAAATTTTGAAGATTTTCTTCCAACAAACTAGAGTAAACTATATTGAAATCAATTTTATTTTATTTTATTTATTTTAAGATAACGATTTCTATATTGAAAAAGAAATGGATTACAAAAGCAAGGAGAATCAGCCCGCTAAGATAGCGAGTAGATTACTCACCTAAAAAAGACAAATTACATCCCTTTAGAGAAGCAACATTTGAAGCCCATTCCACCATCAAGAATTTCACCCTATTAATTAGAGAATCCGCTGAATTCAAGATATCCTTGAAGCATCTCCCATTTCTTTCTTCCCATACTGACCACTAGATAGCAAGGAGGGCCATTTTCCAAATCTCCTTTCTTTAGTTTCCTAGTTCAGCGCCTTGGCAGGCTGAGAGCAAACTCTCTGTGGATTCTAGAAAAGACCGATGAATACCAAAAAGGGGGAAAATAACTACCCATATATAATTGATGAGCCGGCAGTGAATGAACAAGTGGTGAATAGATTCTGCATTGGCCATGCAACACAAGCATACATTAGTGAGTATCATGCCCCTTTTTCTCAAGTTATCGACTGTCAGGACCTTCTTCATTCCAACTAACCATCCGAACACCGCTATCTTTGGAGGGACTTTGAATTTCCAAACTCGCTCTATCAAGTTGTCGGGATTGACAGAGGAGTCGGTTCCCATAAGACTGTATAGGGACTTGACCGAGAAGTGGCCAGCTTTGTCTAGTTTCCATACCAGGGAGTCTTCCTTAAATTGGTCCGGCTTGCAGTTGTTCATACGATTAAGAAGGGCCATATAGTCTTCAATCTCCTAGTCCTGGAGATCTCTTCTACACACAAGATTCCATACAACTTCTTCCCCCACCACTGAGTAACAATCCGCAACTTTGCTATTACGATTCAGAGCTAACCGAAATA
This sequence comes from Magnolia sinica, assembly GCF_029962835.1. Classification (NCBI taxonomy): domain Eukaryota; kingdom Viridiplantae; phylum Streptophyta; class Magnoliopsida; order Magnoliales; family Magnoliaceae; genus Magnolia; species Magnolia sinica. Next base: position 22,724,409 of record NC_080589.1, on the reverse strand, counting down.
GGCTTGAAAATTCTTCTTTGAGGGTAGCTTCTCCCATCCACTCTTCTTCCCAAAAATGAATCTTTTTGCTGTCACCTAGAGCAAAGCCAATACCTTTAAGGACCCTATTCTTGATGGATGTCACGTCTCTCCACAAAGCAGAAGCTTTGTACCGCGATGAGTCCTTTGTCCACCATCCTCCCTCTGAATAACCATATTTACTTTTGATTAGGGAGTTCCACAAAGTCCTATTCTCAGTCCTAAGCCTCCAAATCCATTTTCCTAAGAGGGCTTGATTCATTGTTTTGAGATCCTTTACCCTTGCTCCACCTTCTTTTCTCTCCTTGCACACCTTCTAATCTACCAGATGGAATTTCTTTTTTCTCTTCTTTCCCTTGCCATAAGAAGTCTCGTCTGAGCCTTTCTAGAAGTGAGAGGATCGAAGCTGGGCACTTGAATAGGGGCATAAAGTATAAAGGTAAATTCGAGAGTGCCGCTTTGATCAAAGTGAGTCGCCCACCCAAAGACAGATATCTGCATTTCCATCTAGCAAGATATTTCTCGAACCTATTAATGACCTTGTCCCATGGAGATGTTGGGGGCTTACCGATACAAAGCGTGAGACCCACAAACGTGGTAGGAAATCTACCCATAGGACAATCAAAGTAATCGGCAAACTCCTGTATTTGCTATCCTCCATATTCACTCTAAACATCTTTGACTTTCCCAAATTAACTTTCAAGCCCGATACTGCCTCAAAGCATCTGATAGTGGTGCGAAGGTTACTCACTTTCTCCTGGTCAGCTTTACAGAATAGAAGCGTATCGTCTGCGAATTGAATGTGAGAGATGACTGTATTCATTCCTTTCACTCTTAGCCCGCTGATGGTGCCTTCTTCCTGACCTTCCCCCCCCCCCCCCCCGCCAAGTAAACTAATTGGTTTGAATTCTGTCAAGGATTTTGCTCCCGTATTTTTAGGAATGAGTGCTACAAAAGAGGCCTTAAGAGATTTTGAAGATCCACCCTCTTTCGTGGAACTCATTCATGAAATCCATAACATCTTCCTTCAGAATATTCCAGAAAGTTTGGAAGAAGATCATTGGAAAATCGTCAGGGCCGGGAGCCTTATCTCCATCCAGGGAGTCCACCGCCCCTTTCACTTTTCAATCGAAAAACGGGACTCTAGACCTTTGTTCTCATCTTCTAAGATACAATCTATCTGAAGATGGTCTGCTTAGGCCTGGGTGAAGTTTCTCCCTGAAGGAGAGTGCTAAAATACTGTATGAATTCTTCTGAGATTTTGTCCTTGTCTTCTATTCGAGTGCCATTCACTACTATGTTGCTGATTCTGTTAACTCTTGCATGCGCAGAAGCTATACTATGGAAGAATTTAGTATTTTTATCTCCTTTCATCCACTTGCTTCGCGATTTTTGCTTCCAAGAGATCTCATCTTCAAGCATCCTTGTTGAATATTGTTGAATCAACTGGATTCTTCTGATCCCATCTGCTGTGGACGTGGCCAACTTCAGCCATTGCATTTATTACCTGTAGCTCTGAGAGGATTGCTTGAGTTTCCAGGTCCCTTTTTCGGAGGTCCACTACTTTCCACCCCTTTATCTTTTCTTTAGGAAGTTTCAATTTGCAATCGAGTCTATAACCAGCGTAGCCCTCTACCTAAAAACCTGCCCACCAATCTTTAATGAGTTGATGAAAACCTTCGATCAACAGCCAAGATGATTCGAATTTGAAAGGCTTTGTACCCCAGTCCTGCTCTTTTACAGAGAGCAATAACGGGTAGTGATTAGAAATGGGTCTTGGAAGGATAGTTTGAGACACCATCGGAAATGCTTCAAGCCAATTAGTTGAGATCAAGAATCTGTCCAATCTAGACAAAGTCGGGATCACTCGTTGGTTGGACCAAGTGAATCTGGCTCTAAGCAGAGGAAGATCCAAAAGTTCCTGATCTTCAATCCCGTGCGAAAAGCATCACATAGCAGCAGTGACCCTCCCCCCTTTAGATTTCTCTTCTGTGTAGCGCGTAATATTAAAATCCCCTCCTAGGCAGCAGGGGCCATCGAAATTCTGCCGGACTGCCTTCAACTCGTCCCAGAACGCACTCCTTTTATCCTCCTGATTAGGGCCATAAACAACAATGATTAGGCATTTAAAATTAGAGCATTCCTCTCTTGGAATAACTGACACTGCGAATTCTCCTTTCCAGCTTTGCTCCATGGCCTAAGCTGCCGACTTCCATGCCAGAAGAATACCTCCTACACTACCTTTAGCGTTTACAGTAGCCCATTCCACATCTCTCTTTCCAGAGGGTTCCCATAAGTTTCTCATTGAAATTTTGAACCTTAGTTTCCTGCAGGCAAATGACATCTGCCCCATATATCTTTAAGGATTATTCTCTTCTGTTTAGACCCCACCCCTCTAACGTTCCATGATACGATCTTCATCTAAGAATTGATCTACCCCTTAATTCTTTCTTGCCGCCTTCCGCATAAGTTCCACTGATCTGGTTGGGGCTGGATATTAGGTTGCGAAGTTCCCTGTTGCTGCTTGATTTGGGTGGAAAATTCCTTTTCGATCTAACTTGAATCAGAGGTCTGCTGCGAGACTCTATACACTGGAACAAAACTATATAGTCATTTGGATGATGACCAAAGGAAAGACCAATAGATCTTCCTACATGTCTCATGGCATCCCTGATCCATATTTTCTTTTGGATGGTGTTGACCAAGTTTGCCCGTTGAACTTCCAGCTCTGCCCTTGGCACGTTGATGTAGGACATGAAAATTAACTATGATATGCAAGATCTCAGGCTTTAGATCAAACTAATTTAGACACATTCATTTCCACATCCCACAGAAAAGTTTAAACATTCAAGCAAGGGGAATTTGTGCGGGTCCAGGCCTACACATGCTAGGGCTGGATCAATAAAAATTATGGACCAAACGATACTCAAAGGGAAGTAAAACTCATCCACATATGCACAATAATTTGTCCCTAATCCAAGGGATTCACTAGTTTCAGTTCTGAGAACCCTAGGGTAAGAAAAGGAACAAACAAATTGAAAATAATGCAATCTAGGGTTATGGATATGGAAAACAGGTATGAGGGGGATGAAATAAGCAGGAAATCTGAACCTGGCGATAGTCAATGTGTGCGGACAGCGGGCCAGGCTTGACGCACGTGCGCAGGAGCCTGGCTGCACATGCGAGCGAGCCCTGATTCCGAGAACCGACTTCTAGGGTCTGGTCGGCCAGGGGAGGACTCCAAAACCCCCGATTTTCGGGTCGATCCGACTTGTAGTTTGTGCGTGGTGCTCTGCCGAAGTTTCAGCCCTGCTGCAGGGCTAGATTCTAAAATTTTGCTATAGGGAGAAGAATTGCTACAATAGAGAACGGATTCGAAGTGTAGATGATTATAGGAGATGAGAAGTAGGGATGGTAGAGGATGGGGGCGAATCGGGATAGATGTAGCTTTGCACCACGGTAGTCAACCTTTTGATGAAGGGAGGGCTTTGCACTCAATTGGATTTCCACAACTCAAGAACTCGGAGGAGTAGAAAAACACAGGAATTTATTAATCTTCAATGAGAAAAAAATAACCTACAAGGGGTGCCTATTTATAAGAAAACCCTATACCCCAAAACTCGCGCCATGTGCGCAACCTATTACTTGGCGATGAAGTAAACAAAAATAATAACTAATCAAAGTAATCTAAACTGTCCATGATATTCTAAATAACATTAATAAGCAAGACCTAAAATATGAGATTAATCAAACTTGTGGGCCATGATCATGAGAACCCATGATGGGCTTTACTTAACTATCGGGCCCACTCTAACGAACCAAAACTCAGCCTTCTAACTAGGAGACCCTCTCTGGACGTCGTCATCGATCCAGATCGATGGTGGGGCCCTCCTCCTTGCGTATGTGAGTGGGGGGGCGGCGTGTGTGTGCGTGTGTGCGTGATGTACCCATCAACTCTCTTCGGTTGTATAGATTTCTCTACTGGTGAAACAAAACTCCTGAACCGCTCCAAGATGTTAGGATCAAGTCTCTGAAGCTTCTCAGTGAGCCACGTGCTGTCTGAAGCTGGGCGTGACTTTTATTTAACTAGGTACTTCTGAAATCCGCCGTCCGACATTGATACTATCTGATGGTCCAGAATATCCTCTATTTCCTCTCTGCATGTGTGAAGGTTAGGTATGAGAGGTAGAGGTTGGGAAGAAAAGTCGGGAAGAGGTCATGTATCAAGGGACAGATCTGGGGAATCGGGATGAGTGAGCGAAGGGTAAGACAAAGTATCAGTGGTCACCTGAAAAGCAACTAGATCCTCCACATTGAATGTGAAACTAATTCCCATGGAAGGTGGAAGATCTACCACATACGCATTGAGATCGTTTTGTTTTATAATTTTGAAGGGTCCAGCGTTACGTGCGTGTAATTTACGAATGACCCCCTGAGGATATCGCTTGTGCCTAATGTGGACCATCACAGAGTCCCCTACATTGAATTCCTTGAAACGTTTATACTGGTCTGCAAAAAATTTGTAATGTTCATTACTAGTAATGATCTTTCGCCTGATTTCTTGATGCAATGAATGGATGTGATGCGCAAAAGACTCTGTAGACTTTGATGGCCTATGCGCAAAAGACTTTGTAGACCTGTGGACCTATTGATGTAGATTGACTAGGAAGATTTTTTTTTTTCTTGCAAAAAAAAGAAGATTTTTATGATTTTTTTATGATTTTCTAGACAACCGTGTCGGTTTCCTTTTATCCATTTCAATATCACACTCGATATTGATATATCGCATGATACATTAAGAATTTATAGTGCGGGGAGTGAATGCATCACATGATATATTGCACGATACCATGAAAATGGATATTAAAGCTGGGTTCCCAGCTGAGATTGATGTTGTTTTTTTTTTTTTTTGGGAAAGGGAACACTACCAGGGATTGAACCCTGGATCAGTCACACACACTACACTGTCTCTACCAGCTCATCTAACAAGCTGAGATTAATGTTGTTGGTATCGTTATCGCATAATGTATCACACCCTTGGATATCGGTTATATATCGCATAATGTATTGCACCTCGATGCATAATCTTTAAAAGAGGAATATGATTATTCTGAATGCTTGTGTAATGAGTCTAAAAGATGCAAAAATTGGTAGATCATCATTTATGCGTTGTTCTTTTGCTTGTGCAATTTGGGAAGGTTTTTTCAAGTCGTTCAAGATAGCATGGGTATTGCTGGATTCCATTGCTCAGTTTTTCTTTATGTGGCACAATGGCGTATTCGGCAAAAGGCTAAAAAAGTGTCGGTTGTGCTTGCTTGCGAGGATTTGGTTCTTATTGTTAAAAAGGAACAATCGATGCATTCGGAATGGGCGGGGCGGGGTTTGGAAGTATTTAATATAGCTAAATCAAATGTAATGGAATGGGCGATAGTGTCAATGGTGGTAGGGAAAGCCTTGGTTAGTTGGCTTAAGTTGTAATTTTGGCTTCGCTTGTGTATTTTTTGTAAATAGTGGCTTCGCCCTTTTGTAAGTAAAATGTTTTCTAAGTAAAAGAAAAATGTATCGCACCCTTGGGATATGGATACATATCGGTTATCACATGGGATATATCAGCTGTATTCGGTAATTTATCACTGTTGTTGGAAAACATGGGGAAACATTGAGAAATTGGTCAAATTTTTTGATGAAACTCCAACAATTGTTAAAAAGCCACCAATACACAAATAAAAAAAAGAATCACAAAAAACAAGTGCACATGATGGTTTTTGTTAATGCAGAAATTTGGTTAACCTTCCCTGGACCTTTAAGCACTTGCACAAGGAACAAACAAAGGAGACTCTAGCTTATATAGGGGACCCTCCGATGCCTAAATCAGGTAGGGAATTTGGGTCTGGTTGTAAACAGGGTTTTAAGCTAGAGATTGTGCGTACCTTTTACCATTAGGGATGCCTTTATTTATAGGTAGGAGAGGGCGGTGGAATGGAAGGCAGTCTCCCTATTCTGTAGGTGTGTATTGTAGAAGGATTCGGATCCCGTATATGTCATGAAGATCTCTTGAGATCCTCTGCTAAGATCTCGAGCAAATCCGTGTTGCGATTGCCTTCCTAGATCCTTAGCTGGGATTTCGGGCGGATACCGTCTGGACCAGGTCAGAATTAGTAGAGGAGGGATTATGTCGACCTGGGTGTTTTGCTAACCTGGATGTTATGTCGAGTTCCCTTTGGCAATGGGCACATTAATGGGTTTTCCGACTTGCTCTTGAGGACAGTCGCGAGATCGAGTCCGATCTGGTTTCTTGCTCGGGAGTGGTGTCATTAGTAGTATTTGTAACTGGCTGACCTTGCTAAGTGCATGGGGTTCCGACCTAACCTTATCTTTATTGGACGATCTATTTTTCCCATAACAGTAAGGCTTCCCTACTTCTGAGTTTGCAAAGCGGTCTTGGAAAGTAGGTTGGTCTAGTTCAGGTTGGACCATCTTGTGTCAGGAGTGTCAGATTTGCTTGCCATTAATGTAGAGTAAGGCGGTGTGCACAGGAATCAGGGTGTATCTACAATCATTATGAGCAATGCTCGAGCTGGCGTGTCGTGGCTCGAGGTCACGTGCGCTGTCAAGGCGACTGTTTGGTGCTCAACGTATGGGGTGCTAACGTGTGGCCTGTCCTCGGTTGCGGAGCTGTGTAGTGAATGGTAGTGCTCCACGTGTCCAAGCGGGAGTGTTGAGGAGCCGTTTTTTGTGCATTAAATGCGAGCATTGAGTGCTCGCATGAGCAGGCCTACTATAAAAGGGGGTGCCTTTTATAACTATTATGCCTCCTGTTATGCTTAATGATAATGGTGGGGACCGTTGCACCCATTGTTACCGTTACGACACACCTTGGTTTAGTCATGCCTCATTGGTTGGTTTTTGGAAACTATGCCTTACGACATCATTAAATAAAGAAGCAATGGAAAAAAAAAAAGTATTGTCAAGTAGGCAGTTTGATGCTTCTCGAATATGCTTATGCTTAATTCTGATTTGTTTTATACGATGCGTTAAGACTTGCATGAAAATGCCCTATGTATGTGTTGGGTGCAGAGTCGGTATATACTATGTAGCCATATTGTTCTTCTAACATAAAAACACTAAAAAACTTGGGCTTATGAATTTGTAGTCTCTCTCTCTCTCTCTCTCACTCTCTCTCTCTCCCTCTCTCTCTCTCTCTCTCTCTCTCTCTCTCTCTCTCTTTGTATTTGTATGTTGTATTTCACAATGCAATGCATGTGCATAATCGTGAGTACTGATGTCTAATTTTTTGACTCATGATCATGGTTGGGCATTTAAATTTTGTGTTGCAGTATGAACCTAAAATGAATCACAATAATAACTTGTTAGATATTTTCTGCTGGGTCCATGTCATCCATAAATCACCATGTAACCATAGTGTTACTTGAATTACTTGATTAAATTTAGACAATTTTCTGTCTTTTGGAAATAAAACAGTGGATCATTTATTATCTACTGATCTTTTTTTCCTTTTTTCTTTTCAACTGACAACCTTTTGAGCTTTTCTGCCACCATGTCAGTATCTATTATTCTTGTACTAGTATATGTTCTGATTGCCAAGGTTTCCGGTAACTTGTGTACATTATGTCAAAAGAAGAAGAAGAAGAAGAAGAAGAAGAAGAAGAATTTGACCCTATTAGACAGTTCCTCAATATTGGTATTTGTAGGTCTTTTCTGAATACGGTTTCCGTTTTATTGTTTATCTAATTTGTATGCCCTCAAAATTGATTTTATGAGCACAGTCCATGGGCTGAAGGTGTTTATAAGGATGCTACAGAGAAGAATGCATTGCAAGGATTATCACTTGATGGATTTTTGTCACAGGTGTGTATTTCCTTCACTTGTTCGTTGCATTCTTACACTCTTATTTATTTTATTTTTCTGTTGGTATGGCAAGAAATGAAGTTACAATTTAATGCCATATGTTTCTTGAACTTTTTCTTCCATCTTATTCATGTTTCATGTTCCCATGTGAAACTTAGGACTACTTGACTGCATCTCTGAGTTGTGACCACTGTTTTGAATATCTGTTATGTTACGGCCATAATGACCTTTTTCTAGTGGTATCGGTCACCCCCGTTACATGTTAGTATGTTACAGGGGTGAACCCATCCATTAAGGGGGGAAAATGGTTTTGTTGGCCCATATTGGTCAATATAGGCTGATACGCCCCGTGTCAACACTGATTTAGTGCCATTATGGTTGACACGGCCGATACAGCCATGGAGGCCCTATTTTGAAATTTCTATTTCAACATTTCTCTCATTTTCCATTTCTCTTTTCATGCCAACCATGAAAAAGGAGCTTGGAAACTGATATTAGACTAGATCTAGGCATATTTTGAAGATCAAAACATGAGTGGTGTACTATGAATAGAAGCGGAATAGACCGTTTTGGGAAATATTGGAAGGGATAAACCATCACTTTTTGTTTTTCATCTTATTTTTGTTGTATTCACGCGTAATGGTCCCTAAATGGTGCTTTGTTTTTGTTGATTAAGACCTATTCGGTTGAATTTCACCAGGTCAAGCTGATATACGGCATTCTTATAAAAGAATGGTCTGATACACTGTTGAATACATATTAAAAACACAAAAAAGGATAGATTCTGATGTTTTACATCTTTTCCTATTTTCTGATTATTTTTTAAGATTTAGTGCTAAAAAATCAGCCGATGTGGGCCTGTATCGTTCAATATGCTCCGTATGTATCATTTTTGGGCCCAGCCAATACTTCCCAGTTATCAATGAATTTAACATATTACTCATCATTCATTGTAGAAATGTAAGCAACTATACATTTTCCATGTTTGGAAATCTTGGCAAACAGCTCATATGATGACCACTGCCATTATCAGTTACAGCCTCTATTTGTCTTCATTGGTACCATTTTTGTGCAGCCATTGGAACGCTTGAACATTCCCTGCACACATGACACTCTGGAAAAACTTATGGAAAATGTGCCGTGGTAATGTCATTGAAATCTGCCACTTGGGCTCTCTAAATTTTTGAAGGGAGCAATCAATCACCATCATATTGTTCATGCAAGCTGTACTTTTGAAATAGTCATTGCATAATTTTGGTATTTTGTTGATTGATTATTTGCTACATACTTACATTTACTGTTTTGATTAGAGCTGTATTGTAGTGATACTTCAAAATTTTGCTGAATTTTGTTTTTTGTACTGTTCTATTTTGTAACTTTTCTTCTGTTTTGAGAAGTGTTTCAGTGTCTAGATTTTGGATGTTGATTTTTGTCGCATCCTTTCACTAACTTGCCAAAAACTAGAGGGCACACCATCAGTTGGTTTTGCTTTTGAATGATCACTTTGAATGATCACTTAAGAGAGGGAAGGAAAAAAAATACAGGAGGGGATGTTGAGAAATTAGCGTGCACACCCCAAAAGAAGGCATTAAGAAGAAAAAAAAAAAATCCCAAGAACCCAAGAAATCCTCCCTTTTACAATTTTTAAACTGGACTAAACTTGATGCCCTAAAAATGATCCAATTCTTGCCCTCCTTCGAAGACCAATTTCATCGATTCTAATTGGTTTTTGAAGGACCTAGTGTTTATTTCTTTCCATATAAACCACATCACTAGAAGGAAGATGACAGAATCTATCTCAATTTTCCCCATCATATCCCCATTCCATGAGTAAAGATGCATCGATTTAACCTGGAGTAGCCCAGGCCCATGTGATTGAATATATGATCAACAAATTCTATGGCTTGGAATCATAATCATCAACATCTCATGGGAGAAGGAACAAAGAATGAATAGATGTTTAATAGACTCAACTTTGAGGCACATGATTCATCCATTGGTGAGAATCATAGTTGTATTGTGCAAATCGTTGATGGTTAGCATTCTATTTTTAACTGCCAACCACCCTAGTGCAATCACTCTTAGGTGAGTAGGATAATGTCATATAAGAGCCAATGCCTTGATAAAACTGCACACTTGCCTCTTTTCCTAAGAGTTCAAAAGGATAGACATTAACTTGCACTTGAGTGAAATCTTCAATTTCCACATTAGGTCCTTGTGGTGTGGATTCCAAATTGTCACTACCTCTTTAATAAAGAGACAAAGAAATATTGGTCTCTTGAGCCACTGAATCGCAATAAAGTCTGGAAGAAACTTGGCAAAAAAGTTTATTACCAATAGAGCTGGACACTGAGTCGAACTGAGTTGAGCTGGGCTCAACTCAGCTCGGTTCGATCAACAGCCACCCCCAGCTCGAGTTCAGCTCGGCTTGGTGACTGAGCCCGTGTGGCCAGCTCGACTTGGCTCGGTCAGCAGCTCGGGCCAGATCGAGCCGAGTTCGAGAATAGTTTTCAAGATGAGTTCGAATTCGAGGTCGAGCTTTCGAGTTAAGGTTGTACATAACATTTAATCATTAACACAATAAAACTAGAAAAAAAAAAAAACAACTTACAAACTAAAAAGTATAAAACTAAAAATATTCTAATTACAAACTTGCAAGTTTACTATAACATTAGATGTGTTTCTTTATTGTTGTTATTTACTACAGGTGAGGAGATTTGTTTGCCGAGCTTGAGCTGTAAATTATTCATATACATACTCGTTGACCTTTCCTGAATCAGGTGGGGAGAGCTTTTCACCATGCTCTTGTATAGTTTGAATTAGATTGTTCAAACTTTCTTTGTAAGCAGATTTATATGTAGTTCCCAATACCCTGTAAAATGCACCAAGACTGGAGAGATACTTGGATGGTTACTCTTCTTCTTTTTATTTATATGTGGTTCCCAATACCCTCCAATTTGATTTCTTTGACGGTGGATCTTCTGGCCCTCTCTGAAGCCAAGCTGTGGAAGAATTTGGTGTTCCAGTCACCCACTTTCAGCCATTGATTTCTGGATTTCTGTTTCCAGAGAATCTCCTCGCAGAGTTCTAAATTGGCGAGCTCGATCTTAGCTTGATGTAGATTACTCATTGTTTCCGGGTTATGGGTGTCTTGAGCTTTAATCTCGGCCCTAGCGAGTTCCCCTTCTGCACTCTATAGGTTAAGAAATATATTACCTACAATCTCTTTATTCCAAATCCTCAAGGCCTGTTTGAGATTTTCGAGTTTGTTTTGGAGGACTAACAATGGCTCCCGTAGAATGTCTAAAATCGAAGCTTTTTTTACCAGGTCTTGAAATGAGTCTTGGAGAAGCCGCATGCGTTGGAATCTGAAAGGCTTTGGGAAAGTCTACTGCTGTGCTGGAAAGGGGAGGAGAAGAGCATGGTCCAAGTTGAGTCTGGGCAGATGGGCCACCTAGAAAGAGGGAAAAGTGTCCATCCATAGGTTGTTGCAGCATGCTCAATCGAGTCTGGCCCAGATCCTAGCTTGGCCATTACGGTTATTACACCACATGAATTTGTTGCCTCCAACATCGATCAAACCAGCTCTGTTCAGCCCATCTGAGAATTCGGCAGTGCTGAGGGAAGCAAGAGGAGTGGTTCCTCTCCTCTCAGAGGAGTTGGGTACCACGTTGAAGTCTCCTGCCACCAGCCAAGGGATTAAGCAGCCCGTCACCAAGAGAGCAAGTTGGTCCCATAATAGCCTGCGAAGGGAGCTAGAGCATTTTGCATACACGAAAGAAGCATAAACTAGTGACGGTCTGCCCAGAAATCCTAAAGCCATCGTTATCATTTGGTTCGATGAAGCGACCAAATTGATGGACAAGGAAGAGGAATGGAAGATCCACTCTTTTCCTCCTTGGTCAACATTGGAGAGAGAGGAATGGTAGCCAAGTTTGAGCCCAATACGAACCCGCTTATTGTCCTTGAGCATCGGTTCCAGTATATCAAAGATGGTCGGCCTGAGCTGGTTTGAAAGACATTTCGGAGTTCTGATGGTGGCAGAGTTCCCAACTCCACGAGCGTTCTAGATGAGAATGTCATCCATTAAAGGGCTTCTCGATTATCGTACCCCTTCGTTTCAGTTTTCTGAGCATCCCATTCCAACCTGTATGGGATTTACCGTCACCTGAAAACATGTTATGGCTGTCTCGGACCTGATCTGACAGCAGCTTCCTGTTCTTAATTCTTCTTCGGTACTAGCGGTGTTTGGGGCTTTGCTTTATCTCTACTGCCCCCTCTTCACGGGAGAGAATTCCAAGGAAAGGCACTTCAACCTAATCCAACAGGGGGAGACTGGGAGTAATTGATGCCTTAGGTAGTCCGGAAGCTAGGACTGATCCATCTGCTTGGACAATGATTGAAGGAGAGTGTTGCCTGAGTGCAAACATAGGGGCTGTAGATGAATTGGGGGGAGGGGGAATTTTCTTTGGGCTTTGGGAGAGCCAAGGAAGAGCGTCTGAGCTTAGAGAGGGCGGAGTGGCCTTTGGTTTGCTCAGGGGGTGAATGGGAACAGGCAGCAGGTTATGGAAGAAAGGGGAGAGATCAACACAAATCCAAGCATCTCCGAAAGCCCCTTTCCTCCCAGGAGATCCGATTGGGTAGGAATTCCCTGCCATGGTATCGTCATCTTCCAAAGATTCTTCAAAGGATTTCCCAATTTTTAGAGGTTTGTGGCCTTCCGAGAGAGCTCTATGGACTCCTTTGCAAAGGTTTGGTAGCTTGGAGATCGGAAAGCGAAAATGTTCCATGTAATGTGTTTCAGGGATGCCAAAATCTGAAGTGGGGACCTCTGAGTAACCAAGCTTGGGCGTAGCCGACTGAGTTTCCAAATGGGCATCTTCCCTAGTCCTTGGATGGGGGGTCCCATGGGAGAGTGTAGGACGCTACCACAAACACTCAGGATAGGGGATTACTGATGGGGTTTGGGTTGTAATCCAGAGCACGAAAGGGGCAATGAATAGTGGGGGATTCATTGGCATTTTCATAAACAGTTGGAAGGTGAAAATTCCTGATAGTGACTGGGGAATATCCACAAACATCTAGCATGGTGGATATTTGAGTTGGAGCTGCGACTGGGCTGGTAGGATTATGCAGGCAAGCATATGGAGGTGGGGCTATAGGGGGGCCTATAGGGTGGCGTGCAGCTTCCGGGGGCGGTGGGGCTGGGCGGTGAAAAACCCTCTCAACACATTGTCTAGTGGAGGTTTGTGGGGCTCTGGGAAGGTCTTGGTGATTCCCAATCGGAGGCGAATGAGAGGAATCCAACATGCCCCAAATTGAGTATTCTTTGTTGGCCACAACCAAATTTTGAACCTTTTGAATGTCTGCGCTCGATTGGAGGATGGCCTTTATTCTAGCTCCAATTTGAACGAGGCCAAGGGCAGAGCATCTCTCGATTTCCAGGACTTTTCCAAAAGTTGTTCCCAAACTAGTGAAGACCAATTCGAGCCATGCATGAGCAGGGATCCCGAACAGAGAGATCCAGACACCTTCCTCAGTTATGTCCCTTCGTGGGCTCCATGCCTCGACTTTGGAGATGCCCATCCTTGTATGTAAGGAAGAGTCTGAGTAGAAAGATATGAGTTCCATCCTGGTTTTGAAGAAGAGGAATCTATCCGGAGCTATTCGGGTGATATCGATAGCAGAGGCAACATACATGGAATCAGACAGAGTCTGAAAGAGGCGGATAAGAGAGATGTCTTCGTTCTTAGCTTGGGCCGCCATCATCGTCAAAATGAATTCATATAATTTAAAATTGTAACAAGACATCCATGAAAACACAAGTAATACATTTAAAAGTAGAAAATTAGAAATATACTTGTGAATGATGTGTTTGGCTGTGGCTTAAACCCATATAGAGTTGTGCGATGGCTCAAAATCATCATCTCCATCTCAAAGGTGCTGGGCATTGTCTCATTATCTCACAGAGTAGAATTGTACCAGTGAAGATAATCTCTAACATAAAGCTAGTTCTTCTCCGATTTGAACCAGTACGCCATCCGTGGGTACTGCATAATCGTCACAGTTTGTGGCTGATTTGGATTTGAGGTAGGTACATATGAAGCTCCTAAATATCCATACTACTGCCTTTATCCATACTATGGATATCTCTGCCCGTATGTAGACATGAACTCCCAACCGTAGTTGACAAACGATGTGCCATAACTGTTGGAGTTGCTTGTCACATCCACCAGATTTGTATCCTATCTATCCTTTGGCACAAAAATAGAGTTGCACTCATGTGTTTGTCATCCATACCTATATTGTGACTCTGGTCCAGAACTAGAGCTATCCCGCCGTGTCCGTGTCCCAGACTAGAGCCACCCGCTTATCACGAATACTTGTGTCCCTCATTCACTATGCTAATAGCTCCTTAAGATTAGTTTGCTTTTGGATCTATTTCTTCTTATGTAGACGCCGACACTCGTATGCCTAATTATAGATAAGGCAGGGTTGTGGTTCTCCTGTACGAGAACCATGGTTGGGGTCCTTGGTGGTGTGATTAAAATCGCTCCCCAGTGAATGGACTATGAGGCCTTTGACTCAGAGGCCGAGGCTTGTTGTCACCGTCACCATGCCCATTGCCATCATCACCATCATCATCGTCGTCACCATCATCGTCACCGCCGTTGTCATCATCATCATTGACATTATTATCATTATCACCAGACACATCACCCGCATCGCTATCCATATTGCCCTGAGTATTGGAGAGGGTTTGGTTGTTGCGTCCCACGTGACAGTGATTGCCACTGGTCGCCCTCCAGACTCTTCGATGTGTTGAAAGCTTCGGGAGGAGATCTAGCTTTCTGTACATGAGCATCAACATCGATCCCTTGTCAGGAAATTCAGTATCGGTTACGTATTGGCCGACCCCGTTAAGTGATACAAGGTCGAAATGGGCACCCCCCAACCCCCCACCCCATGATTTTGTAGCTGTAACGGTCATAAAACGGTTAGTTTTTTTTTTTTTTGCTTTTCTTTTTAAGCTTCGGTTTTTCACTTTTTTATTTTTATTTTTATACTTCTTTCTTCCAAACTCTTTCTGAATCATTCTATTGCAATTTTCGACCACCCTTGGCTTGAAATTAAGGATAAAAACAACTTATATTAAGGATTTTCTTGATTTGAAGCTCCATGGGCCATTTTTCCGAAATTCCTCAAAAATAGGTATTTATACTTTTTATTCAATTTGTTGTTGTTTAATGGTAGAATATGATGTGTTAATCATAATAAAATATATTAATGTCCATTTAACAGATTATTGTTGTGATTTTATATTTTTCTTATAATTTTTTCTATTTACACACTATTTTCGGCCTTTTTGTTTTTTAAAAAATTCGAAAAATCAATTTTTATTTAATGTGTTGTTGTTTTAATGATAGAATATGATGTGTTAATCATAGTTGAACATTAATCCATTTTATAGATTATTGTTATGATTTTATATATATATATATATATATATATATATATTTCTATTTACGCACTATTTTTAGCCATTTTTTTTAAAAAACATTTGAAAAATCAATTTTTATTTAATGTGTTGTTGTTTTAATGATAGAATATGATGTGTTAATCATGGTAGAACATAATAATGTCCATTTTACAGATTATTGTTGTGATTTTATATTTTTTTTCTATTTATGCACTATTTTCGGCCATTTTTTAATCCAAAAATCATTTTTTATTGAATGTGCTGCTTTTTAAATGGTAGAATATGATGTGTTAATCGTAGTATAACATATTAATGTCCATTTTACAGATTATTTTTGTGATTATATATATATATATATATATATTTTCGAATTAGTGACTTAATGCTTTTATTTTTCTTATATTGGATAGGTTTTGGAGCTTTTTAGGGTTTAGAACATAAAATCATTTTTATTGATTTGATTCTTATAACTATATATAAATTTAGAATAGCGAGTAGACTCACAATTTCACATAGACATAGGTCATATCTAATCTACCTAAGGAAATGTCTGGGTCTGGCCAACTAGTGAGGATATTGGATGGCAACATTGCCAGAGGTTTGGTGGTACTAGGCACCAAATGAAGTGCAACTATTGTGATAAACTAGTAGTTGGTGGAATTACGCGTCTCAAACAACATTTGGCACATCAAAAGGGTCAAATTGCGGTATGTAATAGAGTATCGAAAGAGATAATGATTTTAATGCAAGCCAGTCTGGATGAGTCGAAGGGTAAACGTACTACTGGACAAAAGAAGAAAGATGAGATTTTGGATGCGGCTCGACAGGAAGTGTTTGGTTCTGAATATATGGGCGTTTGTGATGAAGATATTATTGATTCTGACGAAGATTTAGATCGGGAATTAACTATAGTTAGGAGAGAGAGCTCGCACCTAGCTTGTGAAGAGGAAGAACGTTGCCGCATGTTTGGCGCGAGTAGGTCAATGAGTGATACCGGGGGGGGATGGGGAGTGCAAAATATATGGCTGTTTGTGATGAAGATATAATTGATTCTGCAAGTGAGGGCAGGGGGTAGGTTTGGTGGGTTACGACGTATGGTTGGGAGCCGACGAGAGGCATCTTCATGTGATGCCCCTATACATTTGGATGAAGAAGTAAATGAGCCTAGAAGACCCTCTATTGATCCAATCCTGTTTAGGAAAGAATCAACTAAACAAAAGAAGATAAAGCAAATGTAGAGCAGAACTTCCGTTGAGAAGTTAGGTAGGGTAGCAGCAAAGTTATTTATACATGCCAACATATATCCTAACGTGGTCAATTCTCTATATTGGCAGGTGGTAATTGATGCAACAACAGAAGCAAGTGAAGGAATTAAAGCTCCCATGGCTAGGGATATTAGTGGGAAATGTACAGATGCAGAGAATGCGGATGTGAAAGCATATGTGGCTACCTTTAAACCTGTATGGCAGGCCAGATGATGCACGATCATGTGCAATGGCTGAACTGGCCCAACCAGACGCAGCATGATCAACTTCATGGTGTACTACCACTTGGGAACTATATACCACAAGTCAATTGATGCCTCAGCCGTAACAAAAAATTCTGATTATATTACTGGACTATTGGATAAAGTTGTGGATGAAATTGGAGAGGAGAATGTAGTGCAGATTGTGACCAAGGTGTCCCATATCGGTTATGTATCGGCCAATATGTAACGGTAACGGCCAATAACAGACCCGTAACGGTCAGAAAATGGTCATTTTTTTATTTTTATTTTTTTGCTTTTTAAGGTTTGTTTTTTCACTTTTTTTTTTTTTTTTTTAAACTTCTTTCTTCCAAGCTCTTCCTAAATCATTCTATTGCTATTTTCGACCACTCTTAGCTTGATATTACAGATAAAAACAACTTATATTAATGATTTTCTTAATTCGAAGCTCCGTGAGCCATTTTCCAGAAATTCCTCAAAAATAGTTTTTATAATTTTTATTTAATGTTTTGCTGTTTTAATGGTAGAATATGATGTGTTAATCATAATAGAAGATATTAATGTCCATTTTACAGATTGTTGTTGTCATTTTATATTTTTTTTTTATAATTTTTTTCTATTTACGCATTATTTTCGACCATTTTTTATTCAAAAAATCATTTTTTATTGAATGTTTTGCTGTTTTAATAATAAAATATGATGTGTTAATCATAGTAGAACATGTTAATGTCCATTTTACAGATTGTTGTTGTCATTTTATATATATTTATATTTTTTTCTATTTACGCACTATTTTTGGCCCCTTTTTTTTAAAATTCGAAAAATCAATTTTTATTCAATGTTTTACTGTTTGAATAGTAGAATATGATGTGTTAATTATATTAGAACATGTTAATGTCCATTTTACAGATTGTTGTTTACATTTTATATTTTTTTTAATAATTTTTTTTCTATTTACACACTATTTTTGGCTTTTATTTAAAAAGTCAAAAAATTATTTTTTTTGTTGAATGTTTTGCTGTTTTAATAGTAGAATATGATGCGTTAATCATAGTAGAACATGTTAATGTCCATTTTACAGATTGTTATTGTCATTTTATATTTTTTTATAATTTTTTTCTATTTACGCACTATTTTCGGCCTTTTTTTAAAAAAATTTGAAAAATCATTTTTTTATTGAATGTTTTGCTGTTATAATAATAGAATATGGTGTGTTAATCATACTAGAACATGTTAATGTCCATTTTACAGATTGTTGTTGTCATTTTATATTTTTTTTATAATTTTTTTCTATTTACGCACTATTTTCGGCCTTTTTAAAAAAAATAATTCGAAGAATCATTTTTTATTGAATGTTTTGCTATTTTAATAGTAGAATATGATGTGTTAATCATACTAGAACATGTTAATGTCCATTTTACAGATTGTTGTTGTCATTTTATATTTTTTTATAATTTTTTTCTATTTACGCACTATTTTTGGCCTTTTTAAAAAAAAAATTCGAAAAATCATTTTTTATTGAATGTTTTGCTGTTT
Organism: Magnolia sinica; assembly: GCF_029962835.1. Lineage (NCBI taxonomy): Eukaryota > Viridiplantae > Streptophyta > Magnoliopsida > Magnoliales > Magnoliaceae > Magnolia > Magnolia sinica. The sequence continues at coordinate 22,706,020 of NC_080589.1, read as the reverse complement.
TAATAGTAGAATATAATGTGTTAATCATGGTAGAACATGAATGTCCATTTTACAGATTGTTGTTATCATTTTATATTTTTTAATAATTTTTTTCTATTTACGCACTATTTTTGGCTTTTTTTTTTTTTTTAAAATTCGAAAAATCATTTTTTTATTGAATGTTTTACTATTTGAATAGTAGAATATGATGTGTTAATCATAGTAGAACATGTTAATGTCTATTTTACAGATTGTTGTTGTCATTTTATATTTTTTTTTATATTTTTTCTCTATTTACTCACTATTTTCGGCCTTTTTTTTTTTTAAAATTCGAAAAATCATTTTTTTATTGAATGTTTTGCTATTTTAATAGTAGAATATGATATGTTAATCATAGTAGAACATGTTAATGTCCACTTTACAAATTGTTGTTGCCATTTTATATTTTTTTTATAATTTTTTTCTATTTACACACTATTTTCGGCCTTTTTTTTTAAAATTCGAAAAATCATTTTTTATTGAATGTTTTTCTATTTTAATAGTAGAATATGATGTGTTAATCATAGTAGAACATGTTAATGTCCATTTTACAGATTGTTGTTGTCATTTTATATTTTTTTTATAATTTTTTCTATTTACACACTATTTTCGGCCTTTTTTTTAAATTCGAAAAATCATTTTTTTTATTGAATGTTTTGCTGTTTTAATAGTAGAATATGATGTGTTAATCATAGTAGAACATGTTAATGTCCATTTTACAGGTTGTTGTCATTTTATATTTTTTTATAATTTTTTTCTATTTACGCACTATTTTCGGCCTTTTTTTTAAAAAAATTCGAAAAATCATTTTTTATTGAATGTTTTTCTATTTTAATAGTAGAATATGGTGTGTTAATCATAGTAGAACATGTTAATGTCCATTTTACAGATTGTTGTTGTCATTTTATATTTTTTTATAATTTTTTCTATTTACACACTATTTTTGGCCCTTTTTTTTAAAAAATTCAAAAAATCATTTTTTTATTGAATGTTTTGCTGTTTTAATAGTAGAATATGATGTATTGATCATAGTAGAACATGTTAATGTCCATTTTATAGATTGTTGTTGTCATTTTCTATTTTTTTATAATTTTTTTCTATTTACGCACTATTTTCGGACTTTTAAATTTATCTTTTTTCGAAGAATCATTTTTTATTGAATGTTTTGCTATTTTAATAGTAGAATATGATGTGTTAATCATACTAGAACATGTTAATGTCCATTTTACAGATTGTTGTTGTCATTTTATATTTTTTTATAATTTTTTTCTATTTACGCACTATTTTCGGCCTTTTTTTTTTCTTTTTAAATTCGCAAAATCATTTTTTATTAAATTTTTTGCTATTTTAATAGTATAATATGATGTGTTAATCATAGTACAACATGTTAATGTTCATTTTACAGATTGTTGTTATCATTTTATATTTTTTTATTATTTTTTTCTATTAACACACTATTTTCGGCCCAATTTTTTTTTTTTTTTTTTTAAATTCGAAAAATCATTTTTTATTGAATGTTTTGTTGTTTTAATGGTAGAATATGATGTGTTAATCATAGTATAACATGTTAATGGCCATTTTACAGGTTATTGTCATCATTTTATATTTTTTTATAATTTTTTTCTATTTTTGCACTATTTTCGGCCCTTTTAAAAAAAATAAAATTGATAAATCATTTTTTATTAAATGTTTTGCTATTTTAATGGTAGAATATGATGTGTTAATCATAGTAGAACATGTTAATGTCCATTTTACAAATTGTTGTTGTCATTTTATATTTTTTTTATATTTTCGAATTAGTGATTTTATGTTTATATTTTCTTATATTGGACAGGTTTTGGAGCTTCTTAGGGTTTAGAATATAAAATCATTTTTGTTGATTAGATTCTGAAAACTGTATATAAATTTAGAATAATGAGTAGACTCGCAAGTCACAATCTCATATAGACATAGGTCATATCTAATTTATATCTAGTATCTACGTAAGGAAATGTTTGGGTCTAGCTTTAGAGCCTGACTTGGTTTTGCAAATAAAGGCGTTGAATTAATTAGACACATTTGGAAATCGCCAGGGTAGCTTTGGAGATGCTCTTGCACAGCATGCAATATCTAAGTTGCAACCGACCGAATGGTGGATTAATTTCGGAGAGAGTACGAAGGCTCTCCAAAAAATTGCAGTAAAAGTTTTGAGCCAGACAACATCTTCCTCTCGCTGCGAAAGGAATTGGAGTTGTTTTGCGCTTATTCATTCAAAGAATAAGAATAGATTGTAGACTAGGACATTGGATAGACTTGTCCACAATATAAAGCTAAGAATGCGACGACATCATAGGAGCATTACAGCCGTCGATGACACAGACTACTGTCTAATAAACTTGGACAATATTTATGATGAGGACGTCCCGCTTCTACCTTGGAAACAAGGGAAAAGAAAATTGAAGGGGATAGTGAAGAATTAGAAATTGATGACCCATTAATACGCACAACGCAATAAGAGAGTCGTGCAGATGTGTTGGACCCAATAAGAGGGGCAATTTTTATGCCAAGTACAACTCAAGATCAATGAAAGAGTACGAGCAGTGATAGCGTGACCGTGTCGGATGATGGTGATGATGACCCCCCTGTCCCTGGTGCTTGCAGTTCGGGTGTTGCTCAGCACACTATACAGCTATCTACAGATCGCAATGTCAATGAACATCGACAAGGTAGTACACGAGGTTGGACTTATGAGTGTACCAAGTCACGATACAGCCAGCAGGAGGGTAGGTCTAGTGGTGCACCGGGTCCGGGAGGTCCGGAACATCAGCAGGCTCATGGTTCTGGTTATTATGATGGATATTATTATGGTCAATTGGATTATGATTATGGTTATATTGAGCCTGTTCCATCACATTCATGTTGGAGTAGTCCTCCCGATCCATATTCATATGATTATAGATATCTAGATCCAAATTCAAGTTACTCATCACAGCAGACACACTCTCAATCTCAAGATTCTCAACAGCCAGAGTATGGGCACCAATATGGCAATTCGACGGGCACCGGTGGATATCCTTACTCGGGGTCGGAGTCGTTGCCTAATCAGGAGCAGTCTTCATCTGGTTTCGTTGATCTAGTATTTCCTTCTGTAATCGAATATTATGGATATGCAACACCTCCACCTATTGGACAGCCATAGCCTGATGATGACGATGATGTGGAGGTCGAGCAACCACAAAAAACAGATTTTCATTTTGATGGTGACTTGTGATTGTAAGTATATATTTGTTTTAAGGTAAGTATTTGCAGCAGACAACTCACAGCAGTATTATTGCAAGAAGCCAAGCACACACTTGACACTGCCGAACTTGTATTTAAAATAGCTCCCCTGACAACTAATTAAGTAATCCTTAATTAAGTTGCAGGGGAGTATATTAGACACTAATGTTTTTTTAAAATATTCTTGACTTAAGGATGACAGATCACAGGATAGGAATCATAGTCACAGCCACAGGTATGAAAAATAATTGCAAACACCTACACATAAGATATTTTCATATTACATTCATTCTAATATATCTATATTGATAGTAGATAGAAAATTAAATATATGAGTTTTGCAGTCAAATCCATGTTGTTTGGTTCATAAATTCATCAGATAGTCTGATACAACTTCTCACCAAAGAGTGGACCGTTACACCACCATAAATATGTTCCAATTTATAAATGAATGCATATTTGGAATGCTTAGAATATTTTGGATTTAATCCATATTTTTTGGTAAAAATAAAATAAAAACTGCACCGTTACGCCCTCGTATCGCCGTTACACCCCCGTATTCGTATCAGTATCGGAGGACACTGTTACGCCAACTGATATCGATACGGGATACCTTGATTGTGACATAATGAAGCATCATATAAGCTTGCAGGACATAAGTTGATGAAAAAGAGACCACATATTTTTTGGTCATCATGTGTTGCCCATTGTATTGATCTTATATTAGAAGATATTGGGAAGAAGAATGTTAAGAAAATGGTCGAAAGGGCAAGAGAAGTGATGACGTTTATTTACAACCATAATCAAGTAGTCACAATAATGAGGAAGTTCACAAAAGGACGAGAGTTGTTGAGGCTCGACTGGATTCGAAACAAACTTTATAACATTAGAGAGTTTATACTAGCATAGGGGAGAGTTGAGTGAGATGTTCGCTTCCCGAGATTGGCTTAACACGAAACATGGGCAGAAGACATCAGGGACACCGGTTGAAGTTGCGAACACCACGTGGGACAATAAATATTGGAAAAGGGTCAAGTCGATCCTAAAGATGATGGAGTTACTAATGAGGGTACTCTGTCTTGTTGAAACCGACGAAACACCTACCACGGGCTTCCCATACGATGTCATGGATAAGGCAAAGTTGGCAATTCAACGTGATTGTAGAAGCTGGGAGTCTTATTGGAGGATGATCGACAAGAGATGGACAAGACAACTCCATCACGATCTTCATGCAGCAGGTTACTGCCTAAATCCTAGGTATATATATGCCCAATCATTTGTTGCGGATAATGAAGTTTGTGTCGGGCTAAAGAATGTGATAAAGAAATTAGAGTGACTTAGATATGCAAATAAAGACGTTGAATGAATCAAATACATTTGAAAATCGCCTGAGTAGCTTTGGAAATGCTCTTGCACAACATGCAGTATCTAGGTTGCAACCGGCCGAATGGTGGATGAATTTTGGAGAGAGTACGAAGGCTCTTCAAAAAATTGCAGTAAAAGTTTTGAGCCAGACAACATCTTCTAGCTGCGAAAGGAATTGGAGTTGTTTTACACTTATTCATTCAATGAATAGGAATAGATTGCAGATTAAGACGTTGGATAAACTTGTCTTCATGCACTACATTATGAAGCTAAGAATGCGATGACATCATAGGAGCATTACAGCCGCCGATAACACAGACTATTGTGCAATAAACTTGGACAATATTTATGATGAGAATGACCCGCTTCTACCTTGGTTGGAAATAAGGGAAAAGCAAATTAAAGAGGATAGTGAAGAATTGAAAATTGATGACTCACTAATACGCAAAGCACAACTAGAGAGTCGTGCAACTGTGTTGGACCAAGAAAGAGGGGCAACTTTTATGCCCAGTATGGCTCAAGATCAACAGAAGAGTATGAGTAGTGGTAGCGTGATTGTGTCGGATGATGGTGATGATGACGCCCCTGCCCCTGGTGCTGACACTTCTGGTGTTGCTCAGTACACCATACAGCCGTCTACAGATCGTAATGCCGATGAACATCGACAAGGTAGTACACGAGGTCAGACTTATAAGTGTACCGAGTAACAATACTGCCAGCAAGAGGATAGGTCTAGTGGTGCACCGGGTCTGGGAGATCTGAAACATCAGCAGACTCATGGTCCTGGTTATTATGATGAATATTCTTATGGCCAATTGGATTATGAGTATAGTTATACTGAGCTTGTTCTATCACATTCATGTTGGAGTAGTCTTCCCGATCTATATCCATATGATTATAGTCATAAATATCCAGATCCAAATCCAAGTTACTCATCACAAACACACTCTCAATGTCAAGATTCTCAACAGCTTGAGTACGGGCACCAGTATGGCTATTCGACGGGCACTGGTGGATATCCTTACTCAGGGTCGGAGTCGTTGCCTGGTCACGATCAGTCATCCTCTGGTTTCCTTGATCTAGTATTTCCTTCTGGCACTGGATACTATGGATATGTAGCACTTCCACCTATTGGACAGCCTCAGCCTGATGATGACGATGATGATCATGTGGAGGTCGAGCAACCACAAAAATGCAAATTTTCATTTTGGTGGTGACTTGTGTATTTTATTACAGTAATTGTAAGTATATATTTGTATTAAGGTAAGTATTTGCAACAGTATTATTGGCATTGTAGGCTCACACTTGACACTGCCAAACTTGTATTCAAAATAGCTCTCCTGACAACTAATCAAGTAATCCTTAATCAAGTTGCAGGAGGGTATATCAGACACTACTAATTTTTTAAAATAATATTCTTGACTTGAGGATGACAGGTCACAGGACAGGAATCATAGTTACAGCCATAGGAACAGGATAGGAGGAGAAGTTTTTGACATGTTGAAGAGTGAAGACTTTAAAATAGAATGAACATTGTAATTTATGTAAGTCTGGAGTCTCTGGACTCACTCTAGTATAGAGTCATAGACTCTAGAGTAGAGACACTCCTCCTCAGGTATGTTAAATTGTTAATAACTTGATATAGAATAAATTATGAAAAATAATAGAATAAATTATGAAAAATAATTGCAAACACCTACACATGTAAGACATTTTGATATTACATTCATTCTAATATATCTATCATTGATAGTAGATAGAAAATTAAATATATGAGTTTTGCAGTCATATCCAGGTTGTCTGGTTCATAAATTCATTAGATAGTTCGATAAAACTTCTCACCAAAGAGTGGACCATTACACCACCATAAATATGTTCCAATTTATAAATGAACGCATATTTGGAATACTTAGAATATTCCGGATTTAATCCATATTTTCTCATTTTTTTTTTGGCAAAAATAAAAAATAAAATTGCACTGTTACGGGCCGTTACGCCCCCGTATCCGTATAGGTAACGGTGGGCACCGTTACGCCCACCGATACCGATACGCGATACCTTGCTTGTGACGCTGCCTTCTTTGCTGCATGTGACTCTGGTCGTCCATCTGATGTGTCTAAGACATCTGACTTAACCCACTCATAAAGTGGGTGTTAATGGCATTTAGCATTAATTTTGAGTGTAAAGGTTCTGATGAATGTAGAGAGAGTAAAGTGTGGAACATGCTTATCTTATTACCAAAGTTGGCTTTCCTCGACCAATTGGGGAATAGCTTCTTATAAACCTCATGCATAGCCTTCTTCAAGCTATTGTCTTCAAAGAGTCTATGGTTGTAGTGGTACTAGAGATTCAAGAATTATGTTGAAACCCAACATGCACATATTCACACATTGGTATAAGAAAAGAGTCATACATGCTATGCAAATAACTCAAAGTATTGAAGCAAATAGAAAATTAAATATAAATCATGTAAATACTTATCGGACTGATGAAGTGGGTGGGCAAGAGTCGTTTCCTAGCAGTCATCAATTATTGCATGCACTCATTTATATACATTGGGGTGCCTTGATGGATTCTTCCATTAACCGCATGGACTCAAACAAGGATCTCATCGATGGATGTTTCATTCTCCACCGTCCTTAACACCGTAAATATGGGCTCCAAAATACCTACCACACTACGCATGTGTTCCTAAAAGGCATTGCTGAATACAAACTCATCAATCCTCCCGCTCTTATTCCAATCCGCATATTCCCTAGAGTCGTAAAGCTCTTGCAACCCTCCTTGTGTTTTAGAAGGCTATTTAGGGCAATGTAATTTGTGGCAAACCATGTTGCCCCAGGCTGCTCTATATCCCCACCACACCTCTCACGCATCTTGGCCATTAACTAGTTGTAGTTGTAGATGAAATTTGTAATCAAGTGAGCATTGGTAATCATAGCCTTCATCGAAGGCCTATTTCCTATCGCCTTTAGCATGAGATCTATACAATGGGATGCGAACGGGGTTTGATACAAGGAATACTTCTTCATAACTCCTTCCCACCTTCACAAATGTGCTCTCATTGTTTGTAACGAACTGCATGATGTTCTTCTTCCCAACGTTTCTCATAGCATCATGCATTAGCCCATAGATGTAATCTGAGATTTTGATCTTATTACTGGCATTTATGGACTTTTAGAACATCGTCTACTTCATGTAATAGACCGTAAAATTTATGACCAACATCCTCATCGGTCTGGTCCACCTGTCACACATCATAGTGCAACCGTACATCTACCATGATGGTCGAAACTCGTCGACGTAACGTTACATGTTAGCATACTCTTCATCTGAATAATTGCCTATTATCTCATATGGCGTGGGTGGCACCACACCCTCACCCTCATGCTGCACTTCTATGATCATATTTTTGAAGTGCAAGTTGATCGCTGCCTTCATTGGTATGTGATCATAAGTAAAAAAAATTTGCAATGAACTTCCCCAATTTCCTCATCTATCCGTCATTAAACATTTGCTTCAATTTCTTTTGCATTCCTCGCCTCTTTGTACATCCTCGTATTTAAAGGTAGATTCGACACCTGCATGCTATTGCTGCGGCTCAACCCCCTTAACCCCCCTTCTACTCCCTCCCTCCCTCCCTCCCTCCCTCCACTCCTTCGACTAGTACTCCCCCTCCAACTCTTTTACTACCACCCCTTGCTCTCTGTGCTCCCTGCTCGACCCCCCACACCAACCTTCTTCACATACCCCTCAAAAGTGGGTCTACTTGCCTCCCACCGCCTCCCCTAATCCCTTTCCTGCTCATCCCGTAAAGGCTCCTTGTAGGTCCATTTAAGATTAGGATCCTCCACATCCAAATCCACTACATCTTTGAGACTGTGCGTTGACCGCCCTAACTCGTCCCTAATCTCCATCTCCCGTGTAGAACGTTTGTCTCTGATCTTCACACCATTTTTCAACACTTTATTTATCTATGCTTTCACATTCATACATTTTGTGCAATCTAAAACATTTCAATACCCTCCTACAAAGTGTTCTTCTAAGTGGGTTACCCCTCCACTCTTCATTACATGGCTACACAAATTGTACTGGGAACCTAATTGATTATTGGGAAGAGGGGTCTCATAATGCCATCTAATGTTAGGCTCTCCCTTTTTCTCCCGACACGTTCTACTTGTAAAAGGATGTTAAGCAAACCACAATGTTGGCATATGCAGTGTACCACAATCATAATTATTAATGGAATTTAACCACCAACCAAAATGAATTTTTGGAAAAAAAATAAAAATAAATTAACATATTGTAATTATTTTTAATTAAAAATTAATTATAATTTTCAAAAGATCCCTAATCTAGCAATAATGTGTAGATGAAGTTACATACATATTTGGACACTAAGATTGCAATTGATTTGAGAAAATTTGGGGGAATTTCGAATTTTTCATTTTCCACAATTTTCCATAAATCGTCCCATCTTTCCCCTAAATCCTAAAATTAAAGTGTATGTGATGATGATTGCATCAAACACTCTTAAATATTTTGAAATTGGGGCCAATTTACTGCTGATAGAGGTGGAATTTCGAAAAAAAAAAAAAATTGTTAACATTTTTGATTAATTTTTTTTCGGAAAATCCTCAAATTACCAAGAATCACCATATTAGGTTTGATACATGTTTGATGTTGTGTTTGGACACAGATTGCATCTGATTGGAAGAAATTATTTGAAATTTCCCCCAAATCTGCCTACCCACCCTCAAATTCCAAAATTAGAGTGTATTTGATGATGATTTCATCAAACACTTCACTGAAATCAGGGCCAATTAACTGTTGATAGAAGTGTAATTTTGAAAATAAAATAAAATTAAACATTTTTTTTTCTAAGTCCCCAAATTACCAAGAGTTGCCATATCAGGTTTGATACATATTTGATTTTATGTCTAGACACTAAGATTGCAACCAATTTGGGAGAAATTGGGGAAATTTTGATTTTTCTCCCCAATTTCCCCCAAATCGGCCACTTGCTCTAAATCTTGAAATTGAAACTTCAAATCCTTAATTTTTCATGCATAACATGAAGAATCGTGCATTTGTAACTATTTCTTATTGTTTACCAATGTTTGAATTATCTCTGATATTATCTTTTTCTCCAGCTTAGCGATATCGATAACACTGGTAGCGATACCGATAACGCTGGTAGTATCGAAAATTTCAGGTATTAGCAATGTATCACTTAGTATCACTAACGTATCAATATCGCCAATGTAATCGCCAATATTTTCAACTACGTAAATTCTGGGCGTCGCTTGTATTGCCAATGCATCAATATCGCCAATATTTTTTACCATGTAAAATCTAGGTAATGCTTGTATCGTAAGTGTGTCGACGATATTTCAATAACATTGCCCACATATTGATATCATCGAAAGTTTGTTTATTAGAAAAAATTTTATTTCATTTTTTTTCATGGGTACATGGTTCTATGTAGTGTTCAATTTGTCATTGATAATGTTGATAATATCTCAATATTATTGATATCGCAACATGCGCGATATTGAGACCACGATCTTTTGTTTCTTTTCCAATTGTTGATGATTTCTTTCATGAAATATCATGTGTTGTTGATATTTTGCAATATCGACATATGGAAGGTCGGATGGTTAAATAGGCCGGATGAGATGGTTGGACTGATTTCTTAGAACAACACATGCTTTTAAGGTCCCATTAAATGGAAACTTGTTATGTATGCATTCTTTTTGTGTGTGTGTGTGTGTGTGTGTGTATATATATATATATATATATATATATAATTTCTAAATATGCAAATATGTACATTTTAACATCTCCTAAAGTTTTGCTGAAAATTCCACTGTTTTTTCCTATGTTTCCCCACATTTCTAGTTATCTACGATATTATTGGCGATATCGATATTGTTTCCGTATCCCCAGCCAGTGAAACTTGTAGCGATACCCATACTTCGAACACTGCTGAATACAACCTAAAAACACGAGAAAAATACGAATCAAAACTCAAAAGTACTCACCGTATTGGAACCAGCCCCATGAAGCCTCCAATCACAATTTCTCCCAAATGTGGAAGTTTTCCTTCCAACAATCTATCATAGACTGGCTGAAATCAATATAGAATGATATGGAAAAAGGGATTTTGGAAATTAAAGACTTCTTTTTTTTTTTTGGATTTTTTGAGAAGGGGGTGCGCTGCCTTGGATAACTGTGTGATATCGGTGATGTATTGATGCCAATGTCGATATATTGCAAAAATATAAAGGGGCACGTGCAATATTTTTGATATATTGTGATATCGCATGATATTATCTGCGACACCAGTTATTTTAGATATTACAGTAGGATGTCCTATTACCAACTTGCGATAATCAATATATCGGCTGATATCGGTGATACTGAAAACATGGGTTGTACAAACATTAGGACTAACATCTAAAGTGGGCACTCTACAAGTCTACATTTGTTGATGGTATCTTCTAGTTGTTGCTTGACTAAAAATTATTAGTTTAAGAGTCCATTATTATTTTGCCATAGATGCAGCAATGGTTCAAGAAATAAAGCCCATATCCATGCGTAATCCCACCCAGGTCAGTCATCATTGAAAGGGATTCTAAGGTTGCGCTAAGTTGGCTCACTTCAGGCACCTGCCCATGGGGTCTGGTGAATATAGTTGAGGAAGCAATTGATTTATGCGAGCTCTTGACCTCTCTATACTACGTGTGGATCATTCAGCCAATGCTGTGGCTGACCGTTTGGCTAGAGAAGGGTTGGAAAGTGATCACTGTGAATATTGTTGAGAGGCATTAAGATGGAATCTAGTAAGGAATGTTTGTGATACTGACCTTTAAAAAAAAAAAAAAAACAGAGGCTGTGTCATGTGTGTGGCCCTTTTTTTCCAATAAAATTATTTCATTCATGAAAGGCCTCAGATGACTCCTAAATAGTGGCATTTTATGGCCTTTTACTTTTTTCTAGCAACAGGCTTTCCTTGGCTCCATTGTGTGTCTTGTAATTTTCCACATACTTGAATGCAATTCTTAGGTTCTGTTTGTGGAAAATAACTTAGATTCTGACAGGACCTGATGATGTGGAGCCTACGATTCCATGTCACCTTGAAAGAAGAGACCTGGTCTGATACTGTTTGGAAAGCATTGAAATCAATAAGGAACCTGCTGGTGTGTAGTCATGGTCATGGATCCCTTCACGGGCTTTGATTGTTTGATGACCTGACATCCAATTCAATAAAGTCTTGTTTTGACATAGTTTGGACTTTGATTGTTGATGACCTGATATCCAATTCAATAAAGTTTTGACTTGACATAGTTGTGTTCTATTCAAGCTACCTGCGCATTTCAGACCTGAGAACATGCCTGTGTTTGCAGTGGACCCTTATGACACTAGTAGAGCCAGCTAGCAGTTTAGCAAATTTGATCTACATTGGATACAGTGGGGATCCGGCTTCCGCATTCCATATAACTAGGAGGCGTCGTTTAGATTGCAAGCGGCAACAGTCACAGAGAAATGTTTTACAGTGCTATGTATTTGGACCTAAAAATGCTGGAAAGTCCGCACTGTTGAATGCACTTATTGGAAGGTACTGCACCCTCCGAACTTGCTACCTTCAGAACTTGTTGTCTGAGTCAGTACAGTAATCTCAATTTAATTCGAATCTGATTGATGAGGTCATTTGAATCAACTTGTTTAAACATCTCTGTTTATAGCCATTCATACATATTATTGTCATATCTTTCAAACTGTCTTCCTTAAAATGCACCTGTTATGATAGTTTCTGCGTTTCTCATTAATCAACCTTGACTGGTTGTAATTGCTGGATCCAACTGCAGGCCTTTCTCAGAAAAATATACTGCAACCACCAGCGAGCGTTTTGCAGTAAATGTTGTTGAGCTACCAGGGGTAGGTATTATTTTAAGAAGTATGTACTTGTTACCTGGTGGGAATTTTGATCTCTCTCTCACACTATAGAGACTGAAGTGTTATCCCTCTCCAAAATTTTGTGTTTTAATATTCTGATGTTGTTGCTGGTTATAGAAATCTTTTAGCTATTTATGCTCCTTCGTGGAAATAAGTTCAGTCCATCTTGCTTTTGATGTTCGTGAAACTTGCATGTTCTAATTGACTAGTGCTGTTATGACTCTAAACTTGAGGTTCCTCATTTGGTGCACATTGCACCAGAGGTCTTTATTATTGGCTGCAAAAAACCCGGATGTGTGATGCAAGTAACGCTGGGCTAGCTTGTCCTGACTACATCCCAGTTTGGGTTTGGGCCGAGCTTAAAGGCCCAAGGGTTGCGCCTGCTGAGATTCCTGGCTTGCCTGGGATTTCAATCTGTTGTAAGGGTTTGATCTGATTATTTCTATAGTGGGCAAAGATGGTGGTCCATGAAAGGCCTTGAGCTCACATGTTGGGTTGGGTTTTGATATGGACCCTGATCTCTTTGTTTAGATCTGGCACGCTTAATCGTCGTCATCATCTAAGCTCTATCACAACTAATTAGGGTTGGCTACATAATTCTGTTCCACCATTCCACTTTGCTCCAAAATTTAACCCTGGCTGCCCACCTGATGCAACCCTCCATCTGGGCTTGGAACCAGCTATGAGAGCTCAAAATTTCTATCAGAGTCCATGTCTGATAAGCAAATTGGATTAAGCCTTTGATTATTCTCTCTTCACAATACACACTTCAAGTTGAAGATTGTATTTGACAAAAAACAAGGGCATTCAAACTCTTTTGCTCGAGTCTATTTCTCTTTCTTTTTGAATGCATCTGCGGGAAAAAAATATTTCCTTGTTAGTAAAGTATACAATTAAGTATATTATACAATGAGAATCATGGAATCAGTTGAATAATTTTCGCCAGCTCAAATGTGCTCTAGTTGTGTTCAGAACCAGTAGCACCACACGTTAGACTCAAAATACAAAATGCCAACCTTTGCAATGCTGCACAATGATCTCTGTAACTCACCTACCATAAACCCATAAAGATTAAAGTAAATCACTTGAAAATCAAATAGACATTTGAGTAGTAAACAAAATAATGACACATATTACTTGCTTCTTTAGTCTTTCTTGTTTATTTTGCAACATCTCTTCCAAAAAAAAAGAAGCCAAAAGCCTTCTTAAACTTGTCCATTTGCTCATGTATAGACCAGGTGCCATGAATCTAGGACCATTCTTTTGATACAATTTGCTAGGCCCATCTTTATTTCCGAATCCTCGTGAAATTTATTGTTATGTTGAAATTTTCAAATTTAGAAAGTAAGCCACTGCATGCAAGGTGTGGCACACTTCAGCTGAGCCCATTTGTGAGGGTGGTGCAACAGTCCATGTTTTGGACCATTCATTTGAGTTTTTCTAATTGTGATTTCTCTGGGAGAAAAATCGACCTGATTGGATAGTATTATCTGTTCAGTGACCTGAAAATTGATGGCAGAAGAGAATAACTGGCAATGGTGTCCAGTGTGAAAGGTCTACCAATTAGATGGTAGGGTTGTTCAATCCATGTGATTTGCAAATGGTGGTCGATGGTAGGATATCCAGTTTATGATCTGGTTCATGTACTTCTGCCATGAGCAATGCACCAAATAAGGCGTCACACTGCATTTGAGTCTTTTTCCCCCAATAACTTCGCTGTCAAAGTCCAATTTGTTCATTTATTATCGTCATCACAATCTGGTGTTTAGTTGGTAAAAGGAACCTTCATTTAAACATTTTGAGGTGTCCTGATACTTCTCTCATTTATTTATAATAATGTTCACTTTTTATATGCATTTTTGCCTTGTTGGTCATTTGGGAACCCTCCTCTCAGGTTGTTACTCTAGATGAAATTATCTTTGGTTTCGTGCCTTCTAAAGTAGAAACTGACGGCATGTATTTTTCTTCGAAGTTAACATTATTCATGAGCTACACCCTTCTTTAAACATAGAAAAATGTTAATACCATGCTCAATCCTTATCTTCACGGATTATAGTGGTTTAAGTCCTGCTGACACGAATTGCTCAGATTTTGAATTCTAGGAATGAGTTCTCGAGAGTTCATATATTACATTCTGTCTTAGCAGAAGACGAGTGCTTTTTTGTTGTAATATGCTCAATTATCATCAATGATGGTTAAGAAAACAGCAAACAAATGGTTGATGTGGGTTCCACACAAGCCGAATTGAAATGCAACAAAGGGGTTCTAGAGGCATTGCACTGGTAGGTTTCAAATACAATTGCAGGAAACGTGAATGTGGATATGTGGGTTCCACACAAGCTGAATTGAATTGCAACAAAGGGCTTCTAGAGGCATTGCACCAGTAGGTTTTGAATAAAATCGCAGGAAACATGAATACACTACTAAAAAAATTCTTATTCAATTATCATCTTCATCACTGACTCCTATGCATGGCCCTTGGGCCTTTATAAAGTTCTCTACAATATCTACACCATTCTAGAAAGAATATCATCTGACTTTTCTGTCTTCCTTATACCTCATTGGTCCGTGTAGTTGTCTAATTCTACTTAAGTTGCCATAAAAGATGGATTGTGAATGAAGAAACTTAGAAACTGCCGTTAAGGAATCAAAAGCTAATTATCCTCTTGATATGTCAGCCATATGAGGCTTTGTATGCAACTGAATGGGCTGTATGTGCTGTACAGTTGGTTTACAACCCTCAAAACCTTCAGGAAATGTACGACTTAAAACATCACCTGATTGGACAAGTGGGCACAAAATCCAATTGGATTCTTTATAAAAGTGGACCTATGACACTTTTGATCAATGTTGTCGAATCGCATATGTGATCATGTGTGATCGCATATGCCTATGTGCATATGTGATCGCATATATATATATATATATATATATATATATATATATATATATTAGGGAAAAATTCAAAAAAATGTAAAAAAATATAAGAAACTGAGGAGAACTTTTCTAAGTTAATAGATAACTAATTTTACACATTTAAAATATATATATATATATATATATATATATATATATATATATATATATATATATATAATAATTTTAAAAAAAAATATAAGAAACTGAGGAGAACTTTTCTAAGTTAATAGATAACTAATTTTACACATTTAAAATACATTTGAGAGAGATAAAATCAATTAAATAATGAATTAAACATCAAGTCATCCACATTTAACAATATAGTTAACAAGAAGTAACAACAAAATCAACAAGCTATTTATTTATTATGGTAGAAAATCAACAAGATATCTTCCTTGAAACTTAAAAGTGCTTGAATCTTGATCTTCCAACTTCCAAGAGAGAGGGAATGTAAGAGAGAGAGAGAGAGAGAGAGAGAGAGAGAGAGAGAGATTAAGATCACTTGGAAGTAGGAAATACAAGAGACAGGGAGATTAAGACCACTTGTAATTAAGAAACGTAAGAGAAAAATAGAGTAAGAGAGTTTTGGAGTTAGAATATTGCAAATGGAGGAGATTTGGAAGCCTTTTTATAGGCAAAATATTATTTTTTTTGCAAAAAAATAAAAATAAAAATTCAATGTGCCATGGCTAATATGCGATCGCATACATTGCATATGCGATCACATATTTTCACATATGCAACATATGCGATCGCATATGCCATGATCGCATATGCGATCTACATATGGATATGGGCATATGCAATTGCACATGACAACAATGCTTGTGATCAAGTGGGGTCTATTTTGGCTCTATCCTTTGATAGACATGTCATATCAAAATTGGACAGCTTGTGATATCCAATGTTGGACCATGATTGATGCCTCAAATGGTCTTGCATCATCTTTTTTTTATTCTTAGCCCATATATTAGTTTCATTCTTTTACCATTTAATGTGCCTTTCATTAAATATATGATTTTTTTCTTGTCCGTGAAGGGTAGTAAGAAGAAGACCCTTGTAATGCGTGAGGTACCCGAAGATGGAGTTAAAAAGCTATTGTCTAGTAAAGAGTCCTTGGCAGCTTGTGACATAGCAGTATTTGTCTACGACAGGTATTTGTTGAGCAGCTCATTTGTTCTTGTCTAATTGTCTCTGACTTTTCCAAATATGTTCTTTCTATTTTATGTTCTGTGGATTCTTTTATGCAAGGAAGTATTGTGTTTATGAAAATTATTAAGTCTCTCTCTCTCTCTCTCTCTCTCTCTCTCTCTCTCTCTCTCTCTCAATCCCAATAATCTTCAAAGCATAAATGGTCTTTTCTTTGTTAACGACACTTTGAAGCTTCGTTGGATATTAAATGTGTTCACTTTGAGTACTCTAGATTTCTTTTGATAATTTTTGAGGAATCAAAGTTTTGGCTAGATTTTTTATTGTTTTCTCCCATATTTCAAAAGACAAAAAAATAAAGGTTTGCAAGTTGTCGCCTCATCTTACAAATAGAAGATGAACCTACCCATAAATCATAATGGATCATGCACCAGGTCTCAATACTTGTGGGCCGCGCAACGCACGTGGGCCTCACTTGCACAAATCCCAAGGTTGTCCTATCAATCAACCCATCACCACTCCCCCCATTAGTCAAAGCAACCCATGCCCTTGCCATGCAACCCATGCCTTACCTATGATAAGCCATTCCTCTCCTCCCTCTTCCCATTCTACCCCTCCATCTTTTCCTAATCCCCTCTATATTCTAAAAGTTCTACCACAACTCCCTGAATCCCTCTCATTTCCACACATTTCCTAGCAAGAGAGTGGAGGAAGATTAAGAGAAAGAAAGAGATAGAGTAGGGAGAGATTAAGAAAGAAAGAGAGAAAAGAAAGAAAGATTAGAGAGAAAATTAGAGAGATGGTTTGAGAAAAAAGAGAGCTTGAGAAGAATTAGGGAGAGATATAGAGGTTAAAGAGAGAAACGAAAAGAGATTAGAAGATATTAGGAGTGGAGAGGAGTTTGTGGATTGTCCGATCATTGATCCGAAACGATTCAACCGTTCATCCGACGTTGCAAGTGCATTGGAGGATAAAAACCATTTGTTTCCTTTGTGTTATCCCATTTTGGTGGGCCCACTAGGGTGGGACCTACCTTGATCATGAATGGAGTGTATGGTGGACCCCATAGTGGCGGGGGGGCCACCCTGATGGCTGGATCTCTTCCCTTGCTTTTCTTTCCCTTTCCTTTCTTTTCTCCTTCTTTTCCTTTAAGTTTATGCCACGCATGCTTGAACCCTTCCAAGGGCTACTGTGACCACTCGTGGGTCCCACCATAATGCGTATGTTTCATCCATGCCATCCATCCATTTTGCCAACTCAATTTTACTATTGGGCCCAAAGTTCAAGCCGATCCAGATCTTAGGTGATCCATACAATAGGGAATTATGGGGTGTAAATTTGATTGTTTTCGAATCCCCTGGATATGAAAACCCTTGGATCTCTTAGGTGATCCATCATCTTTCGCATACTCTGATATCTGTATTCTTGTCATATGCATTGTGCACACGCACACGCACACTCTACTAAGCTTCGTAGGAGGCTTATGTGTGTTTGTTTACGCTACAGGTGATGCTAGGGCGTATCAGCAACATTGAGCCCAGAGCATGAGCTTTTGAGTTCTTGGTTATATTTTGTATTTCCCTTTCCAGCATTGTACTCCAAAATTATATTAGTGGATATGTGGTGATGATGATATTTTGTGACTTTGGTACACTTATAGTTATACTCATTTATAAATAAAATTCACCCCGAAAATCCTCCTTTTAGGATCT
Organism: Magnolia sinica; assembly: GCF_029962835.1. Classification (NCBI taxonomy): domain Eukaryota; kingdom Viridiplantae; phylum Streptophyta; class Magnoliopsida; order Magnoliales; family Magnoliaceae; genus Magnolia; species Magnolia sinica. Next base: position 22,687,640 of record NC_080589.1, on the reverse strand, counting down.
CAGGATCGGAACCTAGCGTATGAGAGCTGGGAGCTAGAATGGGGTACTACAAAGGTTATTGGCACTAAATTCGGCGGCCGAGAATTTAGTGAGCCCGGTTCCCAAGTTCGGGGCATGACACAATCTATTATTAGGGAGAAAATCTTTGTTGCAATGTGCGCAAGGGAAATTTTGGAAGTAAATATTTTATTCTTAAGAAGAATCCGTAGAGCGCATTCTGAATTCACCATTAAGCCAAACCTCCATCATGGAAAAAAATCGGAGAAAATCACAGAGCGGTTTCATGGTTTCGCGTTAACAAATAACACTTAATGCGGAACCCCTTATGGGTTCCACGTTTATTGATTTTTTTTTTTTCAAGTGTTAACAAACAAGCCCTAAGTTTTAGCAAACAAGCCCCAAGCCCCCTCCTACAAATATCCACTTTTCGTTTGGAATTCCTTGCTTTTGTCCATCCATATCCTACCGACACTCTCTTGATTCCGTCCTCTAACTCTACCTGCGGCGCATATGCACTAAAAGCATTGATTCCCCCCTATAAAATCCTTTCAGTTTCTTCACATCTACAACTTTATCCTTTTAAGTCTTTATTGTTTCCTAACATCTACAACTTTATCCTTTGAAGTCTTTATCTACCACTCCCTATTTTTATATCCCAAAATTTGTATCTTTGAATTTCTCTAGTTTTTGCCCCTTTCCACTTGGTCTCCGACAATGTTTTAAATAGTGTATAGCATATTGTGTAGCGTTCAACCCTCTATAGTGTAGCATAAGCTAAAAGATATTTCTATTTTTTATATATTAAAAATAGGAAAATTATGATAAATAGTAAGAATAAATATTAAAAAATGCGAAAAAGAAAAAAAGAAAAATGCCTACAAATGCTTCGTTTTTCTAGTAAAAGAAAGATAATCTAGATATTTAAATCAATTCAAATCACTATCACATCACTAACTTTCTAAGTAAACTACTTTAATTAATGATGTCTAATTAAAACCACAAGTCACAATTCATAAGTATAAACTATATTATAAAATCCCAAAGGTTTAGAGGTTTTAGTACAAAAGAAATGTCATATTCTCTAGACTCTAGATTCTAGAGATCATCTTCATCATCTAATAAATCGTCATCATTGTCATCCTCATCCATTTTGTCACCAGGCCTAGGCCTTTCATCATCGGCATCGGTATCGGCATCTACATTGCCTACATCATCTACATCGTTCACTTCATGAACAGTCTTGCCCACTTTAGTTATGCTATAGCTTCCAACTTCCAGAAAGAGATGTATTCATTGGTTTTTTTGTGAAAAAATGTGCATGAAAAACTTAATCTTAGAAGTTGGAAGCTATTGTATAACTAAAAGCACTTAATTAAATTGATTGCCTTTCTTTTATAAGTTTTACTAATGGAAGGGGGAGGATTTGGAGAACAAGGAGTTGAACTCGAACCACTAGATGTTGGTGGTAGTGCATTGTTGGTAGCTTCTTTTTTTTTTTTCTTTTTTTTTGTAAGAGTAATAATTTTATTAAAACAAACCAGCTTGCAACAACGAGAAGGAAAGAAATAGCACGAGTATCAAATTGTTGCTAGCTAGATCATTTGAATCTAGAATAGTTGCAATAGAACTAATATCAAATGCCATGTTTTGATCTTCAAGCTACGATGCATCAGTTGGGATTGGGAGAATGTGGTCTTCTTTCTCAGCAATCCACTCATCATCTGAAGCAATGTGGTCAACCAATATAGGATCCATTGCTGCCCTCCTCTTCGTACTTCTTTCCCTCAATTTCATATTATATTATATATCACATATACTGGAGAGTTTTTTTCTTGCTCTAGTCAATTTCTCCTCTTCATGTGAATCTGCAATACCATATGATGATTTATACCAATTATCAAAGACTTGTTAATGTACTAATTAACAAATTTAAAACATCGAAGAGTAGAAGAGTCACCTGCTCAAAAGTACTCTAATTTCTCTCACAGCCAGAAGCATTGCATGTGAAGCTTAAAACCTCGATTGAAAACCTCTTAAGTTGTGGTGTTCTATCTTCAAAGCGTGCTCACCAATTAGTTACACAAATTAATTAGAAATTGATGAAATGATTTCACGAATTGTGGAAATATAGTATCGATAAAAATGAAAATGTAAATCACTTGAGGAATGCTTTACATTATTGCGATTCAATGCAATCTCCTCCTATCAAATTACATGGCTTTATCCCATTGTGGGCTCTAGCCAAGTGATTCTTTAAGCGGGTCATGCCTCCCGTACATCTTTTTTTAGAGGTAAAAATAATAATTTACAAAACACATAATTTACATCTTTGACCACAAAATTTACAAAACGCATAATTTCTACGACCTTATCCTTGTGGATACTTGGCGACATATTTCCATGCAAAATCTCTCATTCCCGTCAGACATCTCCCTCTTTTAGTTTACTAAAAAAAAAAAATCACAATGGACGATCATTTTACCATAGTTACTGAAAAAACGGAACTCATAGATGGACAATGCACAGTTGACGGTACACACTACACTACACAGGACAACTAGTAAAAAACCAGTACACACTACACTATATAGGACAAACGGCAAAAAAGCAATACACACTACACTACACTACACAATTGATAGTTGGACACTACATAGTACACACTACACTACACAGTTGACAGTACACATTGTAGAGTGGTGGCCCACATGACAGATTGAACTGTTGGATTTAATGCCATGGCATAAAACACAATGCACAAATAACGAAACACAGCATGGTGGCCCATGTGATGGTTGGATGGGTCACATGCATGCCATACACACGCCACAATAGGCCCCACACATAAGAATGTCGAACAAGAATTCTATCCATAGGAACTGACCTCCTAAAAAGAAACAAAATGAAAAAGAACTCGTTAAGAGAGATTAAGGGGCAAGAACATACATTGGTTAGAGATTCAATCAATTAGAAAACTATTTTTTTGAGCTTCGTGTCCATACGTATGTGGAAAAGGGGAGAACTTGATTTTCCTCATTTGGGCTTTAATGCTCTTGAAAATACAACATATTGATCTTCTTGCAGGGTCAATTTAGTGGCAAAAGTCTCTTCTTCAATGGCTTTTTGGATTGAGAGAATTGCAAAACTTCTCTTTGGGTCTGGGACGGGAGCTGTGTCGACAACTTAGGGCTTTCGAAAGAAGGCTCTTCGAAACCCTCTCTTAAGTTCAGAGGTTTTTTTTTTTTTTATTTATTTTTTTATTATTTTTATTTTTTTAAATATGAGTTTGATGGCATTTATTACATGGCATAAGCTCTTAGTCGTACATGTGGAGGACCATTTCTAAATGGATAAGATTATCAAAAATGGTTAGGTGAATCATCTACACATTGCCACGTGTGCGAATGAAGGTTTGGATACCTCTACACATCTCCACGTGTGAGAAGGATGGGCCGCCACCATTATAAAATAAATGGATTAAACTCACAACAAAAGTTTGTTTTTTTATTTATTTAAATAACATACATTGTAGCATACGTTCACGTTATACCCCCCATAGCATACACTACAGGGGAAATACATTATTTTCAGCACTACGTAGCGTTTTTGCTATACTGCGTTACGTAACGTGCACTATACGCCAATGTTCGAAATATCGGTATCTTATTATGTATTGCATACTTAGGATACAGATACGTATCAGTTATCACATTGGATATATCGTTTGTATGGGGTAATTTCTCGCACTTTTGGGGAAACATGGGGAAACATTGGAAAAATGGTTGAATTTTTCAATGGAACTTCAGAGATTGTTAAAAAAGACCTTAATACACACTTTTAAATCATGACATCTCAAAAAAGAAGTGCACATAATAGGTTTTATTCGCATAGGGTCCTAGGCTATATTCCGTTGGACTAAACTAATGCAACTATATTCAAATTGAATTCATAACATTTAGAGTTGTATGTGATGATCATTTCATTAAACGCTCCTAAATTCTTCGAAATTAGTCTCAATTGACAACTAGTTGAAGGGAAATTTCGAAAAAAATATATATTTTAATAATTTTTTTATTATCAATTTTTAATTAAAAAATGCTTTTTATTTTCCGAAAATTTACAAGGACTTAACAAATTAGTACACTTGTTCTCTCATACATGCTTAATTTCATGTTTGGAGTGTAACATTGCAAGCAATTTGGGAGAAATTGAGGAAATTTCAAAATTTTCCCCAATCAAATCACATACACTCAAATTTCAAATTAGAGTTTATGTAATGATCATTTCATCAAATACTCCTAAATACTTCGAAATTAGTCTCAATTGACAACTGGTTGAAAGAATATTTTGAAGAAAAAAAAAGTAGAGAACATGAAGAACTAATGGATATCGAAATCAAAGCTCCAACTCTATGATTTTTCATGCAAAGCATGAAGAACCAATGGATTTGTAACCATTTGACACTAAGTTAACATAATTTCAACAAAAATAAAAAAATAAAAAAATAATCGAAAATTGAAAATGCTCATTGAATCGAACATGGGATATATCGGCACTACTTGTATGTTTCGTATTGCACAGGTGGAATACAAGATATATCGTGGGATATATCGGCCAATATACGTCAATATTTAACACATTTCTATATGCTACACCACAATGCTGTTCAAAACACAGGTCTTTGGAATGCAAACTATGTTAAATCTCCTCCATTTCATCATATCTGCTAACTCCATACTCCTATTTGTCAATGTTCCTATATTTGATATGTGACAAGATGAATTGTATTCTTCTAGACTAGCTTCTTTATTCATGCACGTCTAGAATGAGGTAGGAATCCTCGCCTACTTGCAGCAAAGGGGTGTTGCGGTGCGTCATTTCTAGGGGACGTGTTGGCTAACCCTTGCCCATTTCTCACTACAGTCGAGTTCCAATGTGGCGAATTACTTACAGGGAATGCCCTAGCATGAGTTTGGGCATGCTATAGTAAACAGTGAAGAACCACCCAAAAAACTCCACATTCATGTGGGGTGCATCCATCGTTTGAAGTATCGACATAACTACAAATTTCGTTGGCCAGGGATACAAGAACAATTTCAATATCGTTGATAACTGGAAATGCGGGGGAACATTGGGGAAATGAGAGAAAACAGTGGAATTTTTCAGTGAAACTTTAGGAGATGCAAAAATACACATATTTGCATATTTAAGAATAAAAAAATTGGAAAAAGAATGTATCCATAATTAATTTCCATTTAATGGGGGCCTAAAAGCATGTGTTGTCGTAAGAAATCAGTCCAACGAGCCCATCAATCCCATTTATCCATCCAACAATCTAAATATCCATAAATAATATCACTGATACACATTGGTGATACAAGCGACGCATGGAGTATACACAGTTGAAAATATTGGCAATACAAGCGACTTACACAGTCGAAAATATTGGTGTTATCGATACTTAGTGATACATCGTCAATGCATGGAATTTCTGATACTGCCAATGTTATCAGTATTGCCGAGCTGGAGATACAAATAATATCGAGGATATTTGGATAATTTCAGGGATACGAACAATGGGTGCATCTAATGGTTGGATCAACCTGATTTTTATGGCATACCTTTTTCATTGTGGGACAGCCTTCTGGATGGGTGAGATGTCATACAAACAACATGGTGGAGCCCACACACGCAATTGGTTAGATATACTAGTCGTGTGTGAGATTATACACGCACGCATGCTTGCATGCCCATATATAGTGCATTACCAACTGTCCACCTCTTTTAGGTTTAATTGGCAGTTCCTCCGTTTTTGTTTTTATTTACAATCTTTAGAGTATGAGATATCAGGAGTCTTGCAGTGCTATTCTTCTTATAGATGATTAAGGGCCTGTTTGTTTTTCAAAGAAATGGGAAATACCCGGGTAAATGGTAATAATTATTTCCCTACATAGTTGCCGCACACTTCCCCGTAACTGATTTGACGGCCTACTTTTTGGAGGTAAAAGTGGCAAATATTGTAAAACATTTGTGGGTCCCACCATGATGCATATCATATATCCACACCGTTCATCCATTATGTCAGATAAATTTATGATATAAGCCAAAAAATGAGGCATATCCAATGCTCAAGTGGACCACGCCATAGAAAAATGTGAATTAAATACTTACCGTTAAAAACTTCTTGGGGCCATTGTTTCTTTTGGTATGAGCCAGTTGAGTGTTGGATTTAACTCATTTTTCTCCTCATATCTCAAAATGTTGTGATAAAATGGATGGACGGAACAGATATATCATATACATCGAGATGGGGTCCTAAAATGGCCACTACTACTTTTGAACCGGTTTCCAAGAAGTGAAATCCCCGTGAATATTCAAACAGGCGAAACGGTAATAATCACCCATTTCCAGGGTATTTACCTTTTCCCGGTGACACGATGAAAATCAAACAGGCCCTAAGTGTAAAGAATTGCAGATCTTATGCCACTTCTCTACTAATCACATTATTCTTTAGTGTGTTTTGGCAATGAAGAATTTTAATTGCAGTCTCATTTGACCATCTTTCAATTGCTGATTTTATAGAGGAAAAGTATTGGTTGATATTAGATCTATCATTTGCAGTTCTGATGAAAATTCATGGAGAAAATCAATGGAATTGCTTGTGGATGTTGCTAGTCATGGAGAAGTTACAGGTTTTGGGATGCCTTGCCTCGTGGTTCCAACCAAGGGCGATCTTGACCCATCTCCAATGGCTGTACAAGATTCAACAAGGGTATGTATAATTTACACTTCGCTGCATCCTCAGTCACTTATATCTATTATCATGTTCTTTCTTATCACACTAGTGCTGATATTTAAATACTTACATTTGTCTTGGAGCAGTTCTAAGTGCCTCTAGAGGAAAAATCACTTTAAAATGGCGACACAAGTTGGTCCTGTTTTTAGAACAAGACTAAGGGCACATATTTTGTATGATTAATTTCCATACAAAAACATTTTTCCCACCAACATGCCCCTTGAGTAAGACATCCACACCATGCAAAGGTGAACTACGCATTTTGACTTAATGTAGAACCAACAGTCTTACTCAAAGGTATGGTTCACCTAATAATTGTATGTACCCCATTCTCAAGAAAAATGGTTTTTGTTGTGGGGCCTATTGTTTACAGGGGTCGAATGTCCCAGACAAATGGCACGTGGAGGGAAAGATTTGCACGACAAGTATCATCGGGCTAACTGTGTGTGATAATTCACTTTTTGCAAATAGGTCTGTTGAACCCCACGTGTGCACTAAGCATTGTTGTCAAAATCCAACAATATATGAATTACGAATTGCTATACGGTGTTAGTCGAATCGTAAGCAAAACAATTTGAATCCCACTTTTGAATCCCTTTCTGGATGAATCCTATGATTCTATAATTTGAATCTACAATTTAGTATTCAACTCCCGATTTATGATTCAAGTTTTACTTGTTCTCTTCTTTTTTAAATTTTATTGGGCTTCCATTTGATGTTTTTAAATTTGTAGGGGCTTTAAGAATCTTTTTAAATGTGTCAAAAAAAAATAAAATTCCATAAGAGAAAATTGTGGAGCTTTCTTATGTGTTGTCAAAACACCAAATTGATCCGTGACTTATCGGGAATCTATTATGGATATTTGTAATCATATTTACCGTTTTTATTGTATTAATGGTGTTTAGAATTTGACTCTAACTTACAAATGTATACTTATTTTATTTTATCCACATAACTTAAATTCAAATTGTTTTCCCAGAGTTTCATTATGTGATTTTAAACTCAAAGCTTTATTTGATTCTTTTTATAATGATGAAAACTCATAAAACATCTTTTTGAAGGCCTCATTAGGAACTTACAGTATGATTTTGACTTTATACATGACCATTGTTCAAAGTATCCCCGATATTACCGAAATATCCCTAATATTATCCATATCTCCGGCTCAGCGATACTGATAACATCGGTAGCAATATTGATGACACTACTAGTATCAGAAATTCCAGGTATCGACGATGCATCTCTAAGTTGCACAGAAGATGGCGCATCGTTGGAGAAATCTGGAAATCAAGGAGAAGATTTATACATCATTTCCAAATCATACAGTCGACTCTTCATCCCAACATCATGAATTGGGTTGGTGGTTCATTCTCGAGGATAAAGGAAAGCAAAAATTCGAAGCAATTGCAGGAAACCTCCTCGGAGAAGAGAACCAAAGAGATGGGTGGACCACGATATCCAGAAAAAAGAGATTCATAGTTGGACCAGAAGATCTGTTGCATTAAAACTTTCTAACAATATTCGTGGAGAATTCCCCCCATCATTGGAGTGCCAATCATATTCTCTGAGCCTTCCGGAGATTTGGCAAAGTTATGGAGTTAGTTATCCCGAGGGATAGACAAAGAAAAACTTCGAGGGGCTTCCCATTCATAAGAATGCAAACCGAGGAAGAATTAGGTAGGGCGGTTCGCGAGATTAACAACCAAATATTTGACGGAAGAACTCTAGTTGTGCAGAGAGCTTGCTTTGGACCGATAAAGGTGACAGACATGCCCCGTGCCGGAAACAAGGAGTTGGTTGGAACTCCAAATCCAGATTTGCAAGGGGGTTTCAAATCGAAGAGGGGTTATCTCTGGGGAAAGAGATCCAATTGAGAGGGGCAGGCTCAAACCTATATGGATTCCTAAATCCTTTTTGGAAGCAGTGGAAGGACAACCGATGCATGGTTAAGAGGAGGTGGAAGTTTCTAGACCTTCAGTGTCCCGTAGTGATTTCACTGTTCGGGCATGGAATGAAAACATGGCAGGGAATTGGGTAGTGAAAGTAAATTCCGACCAGTGTTCGAAATATCGGTATCGTGTTATGTATCGCTTTCTTGGGATACGAATACGTATCGGTTATCACATGGGATATATTGGTTGTATTGTGCAATGTATCGCTGTTGTTCGAAACATGGGTAAACATTGGGAAATTGGTTGAATATTTTGATGAAACTTCGGTGATTGTTTAAAAAGACATCAATACACACTTATAAATCAAAACATTACAAAAAACAAGTACACATAATAGGTTTTCTTTGTACGGGGTCCTAATCTATGCGTTGTCTAACTGAATTGATGCAAGTATATTCAATGTCTATTCATATAATTTATAAATGTAAGAAGGCGTGTGGAAACACAAGCAATACATTCAAAAGCAAAAGAAGAATCACTAAATTAGGTTACAAACATTTTTAATGTGATGTTCGAACACAAAGACTGCAAACGATTTGTAAGAAATTGGAAAATTTTGATTTTTTTTTCAACTTTTCACAACTCGGCCCATCTCCTCCAAATCTCGAAATAGAAGCTCCCAATCCATGATTTTTCATGCAGAAAATGAAAAATCATGAATTTGTAACAATTTGACACTAATTCAACATGAATTATAGAAAATAAGAGCATCGAAATTCGAAAATGCTCACTAGATCGAACATGTGGAATATATCTCACTACTTTTGCGTTTCGTATCGCAAAGGTGGGATACAAGATACATGTGGGATATATCGGCCGATATCGTCGATATTTAAAACAGTGATTCCGACATATTGAAGAGAACCCGGAGTTAGTTTGCAAATGCACTTTTAGTCATCTTTAGAATAGGTGCTTCCATCTCGGAAATCAAAAGTTGGTAGCCTGCTGCAAGCTTAAGGATGAGGATTGTATTTTCAATCCTCTTGGGGAGGTCAAGCTCTGGGTATTGTTAAGGACCGATGCAGATGTATATTAGCGATTGCAGTGGCTGCCTCGTTCAACGATGGCCCTGTCTTGGAGGTCCATAGATGGGTAGAAAAATCTATGTTTGGAGAGAGTAATGTATGGTATTGTTATGGGGAACCCACTCATACTTTAGGTAGAAGAGGTTTTTAGGGCTCTCAGATCTTGCCTTGGAGATATCATAGCGCTAAACCCAAACACCATTAACAACGAAGACATCAGCGCTGCAAGGATTTGTGTAAGAAGAAGATGTGTCCGGATATATCCAAAATCGATCGATCTATGGATTGGAGAGGAGAAAGTGGTGGTGGGGCTTATAAGAGAATTCAGCTGGGGAGTTCCTTGTAGATGGGGCGAAGAATGGAAGAGGAGGAAGGGCTGAGTCATCTCAGTTGTTGCGGATAAGGGTGATGAAGGTGAAGAAGGTGCTTGGCTTTAGTGCACTTGCAGTACACCTGCACAAGTCAACATCTCTGGAGGAGATTCGTGGCAACAAATGCTTCATCCGGTAGGCTTGGGAGGACACATACCTCAGGTATCTGTCGACAACAACGTATCCAAAGCCAATTCTATCCTTGTAGAGGTTCGGCTCGTACTCGAGCTGATGGCTCGGAAGGAGGCTTTGCCTTGTTTACTGGCTTCGATATCAAAGAAAATGAGGTCCTTTCGCTAATGCCGAGGCCAATTCGCAAGCAAGCTTCATCTGCGACGTCAGTCTACAGCCTTCCTTGTCCCCATCTCACCATCCTAGCACTACACCTGTTTACCTTACTGAAATCAACGAGACATGTCTCCCAAACCTCTCACTCGACTACAAAGACCAAGCACATGTGAGTTCCACCATGATATGGCACTCATGCCATCTCTAGCACATGTTCCACCTAAAGTATAGATCTTGACACTGTGTTTTGAAATGATGGAGTATTTCTTCAAGCTCCAGATCGGCTGTCTAGCATAGAAACCACTTCTCTCACCCCAGGTTGCTACTCTCCTCTCCTCCCTTTGAGTTCTGGTCCTTTCGACCACTCTTCTTGTTTAGAAATCTGGGCATCCTCTCCAGGCACACAAATGGTTATTCAGATCAGTGACAGATCTCACCTAGAGGGGGACTTGAGCCTTATCCATGATGAAAACACCAATTTTGAGGTTTTCAACAATGCGCTGGATGTCACTCCCCTTCAAACAGCCAGGGAGATTCCAATCCAAGCTAGCAACCCGTCTTCTCCTTTTTTCCTCGATGAAATGCTGGATTCCCAGGTTTCCGTCCCTCTGGCAGAAGTTGAAAAGGAATGGTATAAGGACATGCTTGGCCATGTGGGGAAATCTATTAGCTTGTCATTCAGAGCAGAAGATGACGACGTGCAAGCTTTCATGAAATTTGTTGAGGAAAGAAGTAAGCAAAAGGCGAGGGAGATTAGTAGACAAAAATTTAAGCCTAAGTTCCCTAGGGCTGGAGGGAACTGATGAGTCTCGGAAGGCCAGCTATCTTTGATATTGTCAGTAAAAGTTGCGACAGTTGAAAGGGGAGGGAACCCTGACAAGTTCATCAATGAAGATACTTTGCTAGAACATCAGAGGTATGGGGAATCTCGATAAACGCGGTCAACTAAAAGAGGTATGTAAAAAATACAAAATTCAGATTCTGGCACTGCAAGAAACAAAGATGTTTTTGATGATAATATCCTTCACTCTGTTTGGGGAATCAAAAACCTAGTATGGTTAGCTTTGAATGCAGAAGGCTCTGCTGGAGGTGTTCTAGTCACATGGAATAAAGATTAATGGAACTCGGAGGACTGCCACATTGGATCATTCTCGGACAGATTCGTGATATCCTTCCTTAGACTGGGCCGACGATTACCATATGGCTTCTCTTCAAGCTCTTCCTCAGACAACTTTAGATCACTGTTTGATCCTTCTCAAAGTCAAGGAAGATAGCTGGGGTCCTAAACCATTCCGATTCGAGCTCGCATGGATGGAAGTCGACAATTTCACAGAGTTGGTAAAAGAATGGTGGCGCAAGTTCGTAGTTGCGGGATCAGCCGACAACAAATTATTCTAGAAAATGAAATTACAAGGCCAAATTGACAGCATGGAAGAAGGAAGTTTTCAGCAATGGAGCAGAAAAGGTTAACACCATAATAAGTGAGCTTCATGACAAACATCAAAGAAGAAGCAGAATCTCTATCTGCAGAAGACCAGTCCAGACAATTTGGTCTCTATCTGCAGAAGACCAATCTAGACGACTTGCTCTTTCTACTGAAGTTACTAGATTCCTTCAACAAGAAGAAATATTGTGGAGGCAAAGATCAAGAGTCATATGGTTCAAAGAAGGTGACAGAAATACACGATACGGTAGGCTTTCTGTTTTTGGATAAGGTAGGCTTAGGTTACTTGAGGGAGATTTAGCTCCAGCTCTCTACACGATAGATGAGGTATCAATCATTTTGTGATGTGGCTGATGCCCACTCAAAGCCTCTGTAAATCCCCTTCCGTTTTAGAAATATATACTATGGAATTTAAATTCAAAAATAAAAAAAATTAAAAAAAAAAAAAGTGACAGAAATACCTCTTTCTTTCATCGTATAGCAAGTGCACAAGCTAGAAATAATCACGTTCGCAGAATCTTAATTAATGGTACCACCTTATACGACAAGGATCAAATATGCGAAGCCGCGGTTGATTTCTATGCTAATCTACTATCAAGGGAAGTTTGGATGTGTCCAAGCCTGGACAATCTAGACTTCTAGCAAATATCGGAAGAAGATAAGATCTCCTTGGAAAGACCGTTTTCACAAGAGGAGACTGAGGAGGCTATTGATGCGTTGGGAAATGACAAGACATCTGGGCCAGATGGTTTTCCTATTTTCTTCTTCCAAATGTTCTAGGACAGTGCAGAAAGATGTGGTTGATTTCATCCAGGAATTCTATGACAGGGGCTGCATTCCTAAGTCCTAACGGTATGGGGGTTACTTTCATTGTCCTTATTCCTAAAAAGGAAGGAGCAGTATCGTTTGGAGACTATAGGCCTATTAGCCTCATTGGAAGGCCATACAAAATCCTGGCTAAAGTGTTAGCAAGCAGATTCAGAAGAGTACTATCTTCAGTCATTGTGGAAAACCAAAGTGCCTTCATTACAAACAGGCAAATATTAGACAATGTACTCTTAGCCCATGAATGTATCGACTCTCGACATAAGGAGAGAAGAGGTGACGTGGTATGCAAGCTCGACATAGAAAAAGCACACGACCATGTTGACTGGGGCTTCTTGGAATATATGTTGAGACAAATTGGGTACAGAGCCAAATGGGTAAATTGGATGAGGGTATGCATGTCATCTGCATCTTTTTCAATTCTAATCAACGGAACACCAAAAGGATTTTTCAAGGCATCGAGGGGTCTAAGGCAAGGGGACCCATTATCCCCCATTTTATTTATAGTTATAGCATAAGTGCTTAGCAGGATGCTCACCAAGGGTTAAGAGGTGGGACTTATATCGGGCTTCCGTGTTGCTAGTCCGGCCCCATCACATCTCATTTTCAGTTTGCGGACAGCACATTACTATTTATGATGCAAAGGTGGACTAGATCGATAACCTCTGGAAAATCTTAGGATGCTATGCATCAATGACTCTACTGAACACTTGTACCCATCTAGGAGTAAACCATGAGTTTTATCATACTCAATCTGGGTGGGCTAGCCCCACCATGATGTGTCATATCGGTTTCAATGGGCGTATCAGTGCCCGTCAAAACCGATACTTGTATTGGCCTAAAGGTCTTTTTTTAAAGATTAAAAATATTATTAAAGCACAAAAGCAAACCACAAACAATTTTAAAAAAAAAAAAGTGTTTAACAGAAAGAGCTGAACCCAAAACCTAGAAACCTATACAACTTGAAACACGGCCTAGAAGGCAACAAAACAGAAAGCTGAAAAAAGCAACATAATCAGGCCAGGTTGTCCAGCTGATGAGAGATCAACATCCAATCTATTGGGAAAAGACCAAACATCCAGAGTTTGCTACCAGCCGCTAAGCTTTGTACCACAAATACCACCATTCATCTTATCTTGCACCTCACATATGTAATGCACTCCACATATGAATGTGCCACATGTGCCACATGTGCCATCATCCATTTTCAATTACTCCTAATATGCCATGTGTCATTGGTGCCAATGCTTCAAATGCTGCCATCTACTTTTAGTGCCTATGTGTCAAATGTGCCAAATGCATGTCTTGTGCCACATGTGACACCATATACCTTCAAGCACCTCACATGTACCACATGTGCCACAATTCAACTTTTGTTAACAATCTTAATTAGATGGAAAATCAAGATTAGGGCTTTTCTCTTCTCCACTATTTATATTAATAAAATAATAGATATGATAGTTTGCAGGACCACCCAAAAATACAATATTCCCTCTTTCTAACACTCCCCCTCAAGTTGGAGCGTAGATATCGGTCTTGCCCAGCTTGGAACTAAGAAAAGAAAACTAGGCATATAGTGAGGCCTTAGTAAAGATATCTGCAACATGTAACTTGGACCAAATATAGCCTGTGGTAATCTCATTGGAAGTAAATTTCTTTCGGATAAAATGGTTATCAACCTCTATATGCTTAATCTTCTCATGGAAGACTGGATTAGTTGCACTGTGGGCCTCTGCTTGATTATCATAATAGTGCATCATAGTACCACTTGCAAATAAATGAAGCTCTTATAATAAGGAATTGAGCCATAACGGCTCACAAACAGCATGACCCATGGCTTTGTACTCGGACTCTGCACTGGAACGAGCCCCGACATTCTACTTCTTACTCTTCCAAGTGACTGGATTTTCTCCAACAAAAGTACAGTATCCTAAAGTAGACTGCCTATCCATGATGGAACTTGCCCAATTAGCATCATCAAATGCCTTTATATGAAGATGACCATTAGCCCGATATAAGATCCCCTGGCTAGGTGCTTTCTTCAAATATCTGAGAATCTTGATGATTACCTCCCAATGTGGAATACTTGGCTGGTGCATGTATCTACTCACAACGCTAATTCAGAAGGCAATATTTGGCTGAGTGACTGTGAGATATATCAACTTTCCAACCATCCCCCTATATTTACTTGGATCATCAAACAACTCTCCCTAATCATCCAATAACTTTCCACGAGTCTTTATAGGTGTATCAGTTAATCTACACCCAAGCATGTCGGTCTCCTTTAGCAAATCAAGAACGTACTTCCTTCGAGAAAGGTTAATCCTAGACTTCGATCTAACAACTTCAATCCACAAGAAGTAGAAGCAACCCCAGATCCTTTCTGAACATGCTTTTGGAGATACTTCTTGAGCTCAAGGATGCCAGATTTGCTGCTCCCTGTAATGACGATATCATCAACATATACAACCAATGCTATCATGCCCTTATCACCGTGTTTCATGAAAACCAAGTGATAAACCTTACTTTGATAGAAGCCATAAGTAAGCAACACCTTACTAAATTTGTCAAACTACGCCCTCGGGGATTGCTTTAAGACGTAAATCGCTTTCTGAAGTCTACATACTCTGCCAGTCTCCCCTTGGAGCAATGAATCTAGGAGGTTGCACCATGAAGACATCCTCAGCTAAATCCCCATGAAGAAAGGTGTTCTTGATGTCCAACCAATAAAGAAGCCAATCCCTGTTAGCTGCAATTGATAGCAACACTTGAATAAAGTTTAGTTTGGCCACAGGAGAAAAAATCTCTTCATAATTAAGTCCATGGGTCTACGTATAGCCCTTAGTTACCAAAAGAGCTTTGAATCGCTCAATAGAATAATCTGGATGATAATTTATGGTGTAAACCCATGTTAAACTTGTGCCACATGCCACTATCTATCTTCAAGCATCCACATGTGCCATGTGCTAAGTTGGCACGTGCTAGAGACAAGCTAGAATATATATATATATATATATATATATATATATATATATATATATATATATATATATATATATATATATATATATAGGAATGCTCACCTATGCACCTGTTCATAGCTAGTTTCATGTGAACCTCAACATCATTCGTTGGATTTGGCAGACGGTTGAGATTAAAAGGGTTTTGGCAGGCATGCCTCAAAACACTCAGTAATATTTGCAATCTCCCAATTTCATTGCCGAATTTACCCGTATCTCTTTAGCTTTCCCTCTTTGCCTTCACTCAAAAATGAAAACTGTTTGCGGTGATTTGAATGTTGATTGAGTGGTGATGTATTATATCCATCCTATCCATCCAATTTTTGATATCATTTTAGTATATTAGACCAAAAAGGAAGTGGATCCAAAATGCGAGTGTGCTACACGAGAGGAAGCAATGGGGATTTAGCGACTACCGTTGAAACATTCATTTGGCCACAAAAGCTTCTTATCATGCTAACTTTTTCATGATTTTACTTCATCCCATTATGAATGACTTTTTAAACAGTTTGGATGGCACATAAACATCAACGTGGAGCTTAGGAAGGTTTCTATGGTAGGAAAGTCATTCCCTAGTTTTCCATCTTATATGGCCCACTAGAGTTTTGAATTCGCCCCATTTTTGGTAGTATATCTTAAAATGATCTCGCAAAACATATGGAAGGAGTGGATTTCTCACATTTATCATGGTGGGTCCTACATAGCATACCTCGCTACATGCACAATCAATACGCAATCCGCTTCGGGGGACGCGAATTTCCTGCCAAGCCCTTCGCGGTAAGTTCTTGCGCCGGAAACCTAGGTAGGTCCCACCACCATGTTTTTTTAAAAATCCACTCCGTCCATCCTTTTTTTAAAAGCTAATTGTATGATATGAGGTAAAAAAATGAGTCGGATCCAATACTCAAGTTGACCAAAAACGTGAGGATTGAACGCCCGCAATTGAAATATTCGTGGGGCAACAGAAGTTTTGAATCAATATAATATTTGTTTTCTCAGTTCATCCCAGTAGGAATAACATTAGGAACAATATGGATGGCATGTAAACATCACTGTTGACCCAGGAAGGTTTCAACAGTAGGAATTTCCCTACCCACCTTTTCCTTCAGTGAGGCCCACTTGAGTATTATATCCTACTTAGTTTTGGTCTCAAGTCTTAAAAATAGCTCAAAAAACAGATGAATGGGATAGATTTTTCACAAACATCATGATGCCCATCTAGTTTCCAGCATGCAACTTCCTGCAAAATTCGGGAGCGGACTGTGTGCAGAGAGGACGCGGATTGCGTCCTCCGCGGCGGTAGGACGCAATCCGCGTCCTCTCTGTACACAGTCCGCTCCCGGATTTCGCAGGAAGTTGCATGCTAGAAACTAGGTGGGGCCATCATAATGTTTGTGAAAAATTTATCCCATTCATATGTTTTTTGAGCTATTTTTAAGACTTGAGACCAAAAGTAAGCATGATATAGTACTCAAGTGGGCCTCACTAAAGGAAAAGGTGGGTAGGGAAATTCCTACCGTTGAAACCTTTCTGGGTCGACAGTGATGTTTACATGCCATCCATACTGTTCCTAATGTTATTCCTACTGGGATGAACTGAGAAAAGAAATATTATATTGATTCAAAACTTCTATTACCCTACGAATATTTCAATTGTGGGTGTTCAATCCTCACGTTTTTGGTCAACTTGAGTATTGGATCCGGCTCATTTTTTACCTCATATCCTAAATTGAGATTTAAAAAAAAGGATGGACGGAGTGGATTTAAAAAAATAAAAATAAAAATAAATAAATAAATAAAACATGGTGGTGGGACCTACCTAGGTATTTGGCGCAGGAACTTACCGCGAAAGGCTTGGCAGGAAATCCACGTTCCTTAAAGCAGATTGCGTATTGACTGTGCATGTAGCGAGGTATGCTATGTAGGATCCACCATGATGTTTGTGAGAAATCCACTCTGTCCATATGTTTTGCGAGATCATTTTAAGATATACTACCAAAAATGGGGCGGATTCAAAACTCTAGTGGGCCATATAAGATGGAAAAATAGGGAATGATTTTCCTACCATAGAAACCTTCCTGAGCTCCACGTTGATGTTTATATGCCATCTAAACCGTTTAAAAGGTCATTCATAATGAGACAAAGTAAAATCATGAAAAAGTTAGCCCGATAAGAAGCTTTTGTGGCCAAATGAATGTTTCAATGGTAGTCACTAAATCCCCATTGTTTCCTCTCATGTAGCACACTTGAGTTTTGGATCCACTCCATTTTTGGTCTAATATACTAAAATGATATCGCAAATCGGATGGACGAAGTGGATATAATACATCACCACCAGTGTTGGAAGTATTGGTATCGCTACAAGTTTGCTTGCCAAGGATACGGAAACAATATCGATATCGCTGATAACCGGAAATGCGGGGAAAACAATGGAATTTTTAGCGAAACTTCAGGAAACGTTAAAATATAGATATTTGCATATTTAGAAATAAACTAAAATAAAAACTTGCAAAAAGAATACATACATAACAAGTTTTCATTTAATGAGGCCTTAAAAGCATGTGTTGTTATAAGAAATCAGTCCAAACATCCATTGATATTGCAAAATATCAACAACACATGATATTTCACCAAGAAATCATCAACAATTGGAAAGGAAACGAAAGATTGTGGTCTCAATATCGCGCGTGTTGCGATATCAATAATATCAAGATATTATTAATATTATCAATGACAAATTGAACACTATATACAACCATGTGCCCACGAAAAAATTATGAAATAAAAAATTTTCTAATAAACAAAATTCTGATGATATCAATACGTTGGCGATATTATTGAAATATCGTCGATACACTTATGATATAAGCATTACCTAGAATTTACATAGTCGAAAATATTGGCGATACATTGACAATATTGATGCATTCGCAATACAAGTGATACCTAGAATTTACATAGTTGAAAATAATGAAGATTACATTAGCGATATTGATACATTGGCGATACTTAGTGATACATTGCTAATACCTAGAATTTCTGATACCACCAACATTATCAGTATCGTTACTAGTGTTATCGGTATCGCTGAGCTAGAGATAAAGATAATATCGAAGATAATTCGAACACTGATCACCACTCAATTAACATTCAAATCACCGCAAACAGTTTTCGTTTTCGAGTGAAGGCAAAGAGGGAAAGCTAAAGAGATACTGGTAAATTCGGCAATGAAATTGGGAGATCGCGAGTCTTACCGAGTGTTTTGAGGCACGCCCGCCAAACCTCTTTTAATCTCATCCGTCTGCCAGATCCAACAAATGATGTTGAGGTTCACATGAAACTAGCTACGAACCGGTGAGTAGGTGAGCATTCCTCTCTCTCTCTCTCTCTCTCTCTCTCTCTCTCTCTCTCTCTCTCTCTCTATATATATATATATATATATATATATATTTGTTTTGTTGTTTTGTTTTTGTCAAACAAGAAATTTGAAAATAGATCCTAAATTTTTAGGAAAATCCTGTTGGAAACGAACTAGGAAATAATAACAAACAAGGAAAACACTGTTTCCTTTCCTACAGTTTTCTGGAAATCTGGTTTCCCAAGAAACACCAGTTCCTTTCCAATGCTTTCCATGAATCCAGACAGACCCTTAGTTTTCTCTGCAATTATTCTGAACCATTTGAGTATTATATGTCCAATATCTTGTCCGACATGCCAAGAATCTATTGTTATGGAATTAAGGTTGAAACTTTTTTGTTTCTCGGGTTCTTCTACCAAATGCACATTCTCCTGTTTAGAAACCTGGTCCTTTCTGGATCCTGCTTTATAATATGTTCCTTCTCCCACAAGCAGCTTCAGTGATTGTGTAGCCATATGGTCATCTATTACTTGGTCACTCTTGTACTGTTTTTATCGTTTGTTGGTTCTAATCTGAATGTCCTATTCTTGTAAATCATCATTATGGCCATGGCCATCACCATCCTCATCATTGCTTTGTTCTAGCTATTTGCAATCATCTTTTCAAATTCTTGGCAAAGGTTTTGATGACTAGATGCCATGTTGGATGCATTCTGCAAAACACATCCTGCAACTAATGCTTTTTTTTTTTTTTTTTTTTTTTAATACAATATTTAAAATATTAGTTTTACATTCTAGGAAGGAAAATAAATTCCTTGCTCGCGCTATTTGGAGTTGGCTTTACGAATTTTGCTTGGCAAAGATTTGATGATTGGGTGTTGTATATGAGTAACAGGATGTGTTCCACAAAGTTCATCTAGACAGCCTAAACCTTATTCTCTTTATAAATACAATATTTGAATCCTTCTACATTCTTGTAAAGAAACACAATTTATTATTATTCTTTTTTGTATAATTTTATCTTCCACTTGAACTATCTGAGAACTGCTGCACCTTTCCAACACCTACTCTGGCGTTTTTCTAATAAGAGTTGAATAACACCCATCTTACCCTTGATGCCCATCCATGGAAGTTGTATGGATGGTGATACTGTTATTTGGGTGATGTGGTTTTTCATTATCTTGATTGTCACTCCTTTTACCTTCTTTCAGTAACTATTCCATTGGAATGCCATTTATGTTTTTACTCTATGGGCCTGTTTGGTTTTCCATGATACATGTAAATCATGGTAAATAAGTAATTATTACTTTTTCACCTTGTTTGAAAATATGAGAGTTATTCCACCTCGAAAATCAAAACAAAAGTGTTGACTTAAATATGCGGACCCCACCGTAATGTATATGATATATCTGCGCCGTCCATCTATTTTATTAGAACATTTTGAAGCATGAACCAAAAAATGAGGCAGATCCAACACTTGGCCCACACGAAAGGAAACAATGGCCTTAATTCGTCTACCATTGAAAGTTATTTTCTTCACTGAGCCCACATTGAGGTTTTTTTCATCATCTAACCCGTTCATAGGGTCACGCAGACATGGATAAGGGGAAAACACAAATATCAGCTTGATCCAAAACTTTGAAGGGCCCCAAGAAGTTTTTAATTGTAAGCGTTTGATTCCCGTTGTTTCCTGTGGTGTGGTCCACTTGAGCTATGGATCTGCCTCATTTTTTTGCTCATGCCATAAATTCGACTGGCATAACAAATGAGCGGTGTAGATAAGTAATATACATCTCAATGGGCCCCACATTGATGTTGTAAATTTCTCGATTTAAGTGTTAAAAAAGTAAGTTGTCACATCCGCATTGGGAAAGATGTGGTAATTACCTAGGTAAATAATTATTACCCATTTAGATGGTAACTACACTTGAGCTGGAAAATCAAACAGGCCCTATATGCATTTAACTGGGATAGGGCTTAGATGACGATGACGATGACGAAATAAAACTGCCTCTCTCCTAATGTATGCCATTTCTCCATCAACTACAGTTTTGTAGATTATGGCAATGTCTCATTACATTTGGAGTGTATATTGGTGTTGACCTACTACTTTTATGTGTTTCCTTAATATTTCGTAGGTCTGCCATGTAATGGGAATTCAAGCGCCTATACCTGTCAGCATGAAGTTAGGAGATTCCAATAATGTGTTCCGTCAGATTATTGTTGCAGCACAGTGCCCCCATTTGAACATTCCTGAAACTGAAGCTGGGAAAAACCGCAAGCAGTATCGGCTGCTTGTAAATCGCTCACTAATGTTTGTTTCAGGTATGATTCAGCTTCTCCTTTTTATTATAAACAAGTTTTTCCCCTTAAAATCTTGCTAGTTCGTAGTACTTAAAAATTTTGGGAACACTGAAAATTTGCCAAAGCAAGGAATCCTTTATTTGCATGTTTTGACACTGGTGGCAGCATAACAATTGAGAGAAATAACTTCTTATACCAATGAGCTAACTAATCCCCAGCTAGGGTAAAGGAGGTTTGATTTTAGGTGGGCAACCAGTTGTGGAGCTTTTTGCCAAACAATCTTGGGTATTCCTGTTTTCCCCTGAAAGGAGGTAAAGTGATGGAGACACTTTTCAAAAAAAAAAAAAAACAGATAAAATGATGGGGAACAAGTTGAGATGGTTTGGCTACTTGTTAACGAAACTAGAGGCAACCTTGGAGTGGAAACTTTTATCAAGGTCGACGGAACTCATCAAAGAGGACATGGATCAAGGTGTTGAGAAGGGATATGAAAGCTTATTAACCTACAAGGGACTTGGATCAAGGTGCTGAGAAAGGATACAAAGGCTTCTTGTTGTTGATTTACAGAGGATGGGGTCTTAGATATGAGTGATTTGTGGAACGGGTTAGGCTCCTATGTTAGTTTAGCACTGTTTTGAAACGTGAAGATTCATCCTTCTTACATATGGCTCTCATGTACCACCATACAGACCATCCAAATTGTGAGTCCCATTTTGGATGGTTCATATCTCTAAAATCACTTGGATCAAATAATCCTAGCAATCTAGTTAATGTATATTGAACAGATAGTTAACAGTAAAATAGTCAATGGTCCAAATTCAATGGGAAAAATCAGATGGTTATTTATCTTCTCAGTGTAAAATTTCTGTTATGCTCCATAGACAGTTGGGTAAGTTATTTGGACAATTTGGGTTGTAGTACAACTATCAAGTGTATGGTTGAAGAGTCATCCCCATTCTTAAATGGTGGAAACTACTTGCCATGGCAGTGGAAGGCCTATAACTATCCCAAATCCCACCCGACACGCCAGTAGCACATCTATTTCCAAGCTAGTCGGACATGACCTCAATTGCGCAGGTGAGGTCGGACCTCTTTCCAACCAACCCCGCCATACTCTTTGAGTAGGTGAGGTCAGACCTCTTTCCAACCAACCCCGACACAGTGGGAGACACAGCCTACTGGTATTCGACACTCGTGCGTTCATGTAGCCACTCGATCCAGACATTGGAGCATCCAATGGTACCAACGGGTTTAGAGACTTTCACCCATGGATCCTACACGCCCTATAACCACAACTAATTTCCGATGTCCATATCTACCAACCACGATGAATCTGTGGTGGCCACAACCCTAATGTCACTAGGGTGTACATGCAAGCGTGTCATGCAGAAATGCATGAATCACCTCATCCAAGTCATGCATCAAGTGCATACATACGTGGCAACCCTATCTCATACGGGTCGCCTGAATATCCTAAAACTATAGGGCTATCAATGCAAGTCCCATGCATTATGCAAGCTATAACAATGCCATGTGTACTAACCGAGGCCCCACAGCCGGGTGTACACTATTATGATCAAGTCACCATCCACTAGTCAAGCAAACACATAATGCAGATGAGATATGAATGGTGTGTAATATCTAAGCACCTAAGAATGCATTGTACGTGTAGTGCCACATTAATTGGCCTAGCATGTTAATCAAAGGAACTAATACACTACCACATACAAGGGTTGTATCATACACAACATTCATCGGTTATATCATGTGAAAGCACAAGTCTAAGCACGAGGTGAGGCCCAATTAGGACCAACTCTAATGGGCCCCTCACAAACCTCCATGCGGGTGGGCTTCCACGCTGATGGGCCCACACCACTCAAGCTTATGTGGACACAATGAGTTGTCCCTTGGGACCTCAACTATGCACGCATATGAGCAGCCTAAACATGTGCCTAGTGGCTAAGCAATTGGGCCACTTGGTAGTTTTCATGAGTAATCACAGTAAACCCCAAAAAGGGCATTAATGTGGGCCTTGCTAATGTTTTACTAAGGCCTATTTGGGATGGTGTGTCTTGGGGCTATCTGCATGGCCCAAAATGCATGGACCGTGGGACCCACTTGGATAGCCACTAGGGTTGGATGGTAGCCCCCTACCCTATCAAAGAGAGGTGGGTTCCACCTCCTTCCCTATCACAACAACATATGCAAAAAGAAGAAACAAAGATCTACATGTGTGACAAATGTTAATATGCACTCACCAAAAATCTAAAAATTAAGATCCTTGAAGTCTTATGTAGGTGGGGAAAACCTCCACTAATGGGGGAAAAAGGCAAGCTCAACAACATCCTTCACCTCTCTTAAATCTCCTCTCATTTCTCTTCTTCTCTCTTTTTCTTTCTTTTCTTTCTCTTATGACACCATTCATAGCTTCTTTGCACTCCCACTCCCCTTTTTAGTCCTTAGACTTGAACTTGAGTGGCCTTCAACTATAGAATTATCTCTTCTACTAGCATGCACATCCCTTTGCAGGATGTTCCTTCCACTGGTTTCAAGGTTTCAAAGAAATGGACTAAGCCCTTTGTGAAACCAAACCATAGTTTTTATCATTTAAAAAACTCATGAGATACAATTGTTTTATCAGCATCTTGTGACTAAGGATTTGAAGGACTGTGTTGGAATACATATCAATCTCTAAGGGTGTGTCAGCCAAGGTATTCAATAATGGTGACGGCCATTACTATTATGATACAGGCTGTAATGACCGTTTTTTGGATTTTTTTTTTTTTAACCCGGAAATTCCTCACAATTGCTAATTTTCCAAAGAAAAAAACAAAAAACACTGTTAGCTTTCATATTTATGAAAGCATGCCTTTGAACCTACTAATGAGGGTAAAACAACATTTGCCCTTATTTTTTAGAATGGAAAGGGTAATTGTAAAGACCATAATGGAGAGGGAAACCCTAAAGATCATAAAAAGACATTAAGCACTTTGCTAAGTGTGCACATGTGTAATAAAGATCCTGTATACGACACACATGTGCCGGCATGGGATCTAATCCATCCATCAGGTTAGCTTGACCTTGTGTTTGTTTTCCCAAAAAGAAAATCTGGTTTAATAAGCACATGTGCCCCAATATTAGAAACAGGTGGATGGGTTAGGGAAAACTTCATCCAAGTTTTTTGGAGGCATACATTTGTTTACAACCTGTAGCCTACCTGACGAGTTGATCAACCTGATTTTTGGGTTATGGTATCGATATAGCAATGCCCTTCTGATGGCTTGATTAGATGGAGGAGCTTTCATGCCATGCGGGCAAGTGTTGCATGTAAACGAACTTTATTGTGCAAATGTGTGGGCTTAGCAAAGTCAAATTAAATTTTAAAAGAGTGATATGATACTCTGGCTGTGTATGACGCTTGATACGCAGGCACTCAGAAATTGTACACCTCGCATATATTAACTCAAATAAAGCCGACTGGATTGACCAACCCTATTTAGCCAAATCACAATCCCAAGAACAGATTGGTCAAACAATAGTAGCCTCTGATTCGTCGATGCTTGTTTGTGGAAATACAACCATTGGATATTTTTCACTTTTAACCATCCAATAAATGTTCACCAATCTGATACCAATAATGGAATTAATTTTGGGTTCATGATACTTCTACACTAGGTACCATAATTTGGACGATTTAGTTAGACTATTTGTATGCCACTTGTGCAATTTCCAAGTCCCTGCATATCACCCATCATGCTTTGCCAGAGTATAAAAGCTTTTCTCAATTTAAAAAGAGAGTCAAGCTTTGATAAGTTAAGAGCACCACTAATTTTCTATAGTTTTTTGAGACTTTTTTGTGAGAATTGGCGGGAAACACTATTTCTCACTTCCTCTTTTTGTTGGAAAATCAATAACTTTATTTACCTTCCTCTTTTTGTTGGAAAATCAATAACTTTATTTACCTTCCTCTTTTTGTTGGAAAATCAATAACTTTATTTACCTTCCTCTCCAAAAGAAATGCATTATCCTGCAATTGGAGGAAAATGAATTTCGCAAGAGTTAAATACATGTACCACCGCCTATCTCCAATTGCCTCACATGGATCACATATCCAAATGTTCTACTGTCCATCTTCTATGTTGTCACACATGTGCCACCATCCATTTTCACTTGGGCCCCACATGTACAAAGCACCTCAAATATGCCACATGGGCCAACTTTCCATTGTTCATCTTCTATTTTATCGCATGTGTGCCACCAGCCCACCATTCATCTTCACTTGGGCCTCACATATGCAAAGCGCATAACATGTACTACAAGCCAACTTTCCATGGTCCATCTTCTATTGTGTCATAGATGTGGTACCATCCAAACTTTCGCTTGTGCCCCACATATGCCATTGTCCATCTCCAATCACTCTATATGTGCTACATGTGACAACATGCCACATGTGTCATTATGCCTGTGCACATATGCCACCATCTACGTTCAAGTACCCACATGTCAAATGTTCTAATGTGTTGCTTGTGACACATTTGCCATCATACAACTTCAAGCATCCCTCATGTGTCATGTGTGAGACCATTAAGCTTAAGCACACCCCATTTGTCACGTGTTAATCTGGCACATGCTAATAACTACCAGGAATTTTATATTCCCAAACAATACAATAGGAAATATGCCCCAAATTTTCTAGGAAAATCTTATTTAAAAACAAACATGGAAAACAAATTTTCCTTCACCATTTTCTGGAAACAAGGTTTCCCAAGAAACAATGTTTCCTTTACCACATTTTCCACAAATCCAAACAAGCCCTTTAGGACCTGTTTTGGAATCAGATAGATCCAAACTGTGTATAAATCTATCCTGGGTTGCACTTGTCGTCCAAACTACCTTTGAATTTCCCTTCATGTCCTTGCCCTATGAGTCATATCTACATAATTGCCTTATCAATAGCTCCTTTTTCATCCTAGCTGTTCAGTAGTATTATCTATCAAAACTTTGAACCTTTAGAACTGTGCAGATATTCTAATCTTCTCCGTTATGTACCATGTCTTCTTTTATTTTTCTTTAGTAGTTCCTATTTTGTTATTGAATTCCAACTGTTTGTCGTTCCATGAAACAGCTGGTGCTGCAGTTGCGATTGTTGGGTTGGCAGCCTACAGAGTATATGCAGCAAGAAAGAACATCCCTAGTTAGGATCCCTGTCCTACTATTGAATATGGTCAGAACTGGGAGCATGTTGCTTTCTTCAATTTTCAACATGAAGGTAGCATGTACAGAGCAGTTGCAATTTTCTTTAGGCCGGAGACAGAAGTTCTGGCTTTGATAACATCTGTAATGTTTAGCTCCTACTTACATTTAATGAGTGGTTAGAAGTGTCTGCAGATGCAAGTGGAGAGCTGAGTGTTTGATCTTTCAAATTTCAGTAAGTTGATGTTGTTCTGTTCTTCTCATTTAGTCCAAAAAAGAAAAGAAAAGAATGGGCGAGAGAGAGAGAGAGGGGCTGCCTTTAGATGCCCAATTGAAATTAACTGGGGACATTCAGTTTAATAAGAGGAAATAATGAGAATTAGTCATATTTCTTGCTTTTCACAATGAGGAGGTAGGCCCCTCACGTTGCTTTTACATTCCTTTCAGGCCCTACTCCAAAGTAACGTGATGGCAATTCAGAGCCTCAGAATACACGTCAGGGAACTTGCAATTTGGTTATTGTACTTTATTTGATTATTAAGTTGGAGGTCAATCTTGTAGTGCATGCATCATTGTTAGGAAGAATCAAAATCTTCAGCCCATTACACTTTGATTGTTTTCACTTTATCGGTTATAAATTGCAATTCAATTTGATAGGGCATCCAAACAAGCACATGGCATGATCATGGCAAGTATACGTCATTCTCCCTAAGAAGCCTAATATCAAGCTCCGATGGCCATTCTCCAATGGCTTGAAAATTGCAGCAACTGCAGGATAAAGGCAGCCTGGAGGCATGTTGTTTCCTCAACATGACCATTTTCCAGTGTTGGATCGGGAAACTGATATTTAATTCAAGTTTGCCTGAGAAGAGCGGATAGACTGATATGTTGAAAACAGTATTTTTGGTAGTGGTTTGATGTCTCTTATGGATTTTAAGCCCAACATGTTTAGATAGGCGGAGGTTGGAGATCTCTAATTGAGTAAAATAGTGAAGTTGGTCACAGGGCTTTTGCACACCACTCCAGTCAATCTCAGTGGAAATTGTGTTTCCTGTCTTGTTGAATTACAGCTGTTTATCAGTTTGCACTCAACATCATTTAGCCGTTGATGCATGCCACTGATTGGACAGCCTGGATATAGTCTGATGATTGGTTTTTGGGTTATAGTCCACTCACATGGGTACCACAAAGTCAATGGTCTCTATGATCTTGTACTGTATATACTCGATCCGCACCATGAAGATGAACAACCTTGATTATCATACTCCTGTTTACTCACTGAACGTTAGTCACTGCTTTGTAAAATAGCTTCCATTATCAACTTAAACCTTGAAATAGTTCCATTACAAACCTGTTTCTCGGCAATTTCTAGGCACAGCAGTTTCTTCGCAGATTTTTGGATTTTGAGGGTTTCCTTGTTTTATCATCGAGAAAGTCTCTCAAAAGAAAATATCTAAAAAATTATTATTATAAATTACTAAAAGACTTTCAAAACTCGAAATACAGTATACCTTCACAAATGAACCCATAACACCATAGATGAACTGATGTCTCCAAAGGCAACGGTATACCAGGTCAAATGAACTGATATGCCTAGGAACGTCATGGGTACCCTACCCTATTTTGAATCTGGTCAAGTTAGGTCCAGATTGATTCCAGTGAGTTTTGATACTCTCTCTCTCTCTCTCTCTCTCTCTCTCTCTCTCTCTCTCTCTACACACACACACACACACACACACACACACACACACACACACACACACACACACACACACGGAAGAAGGCTCGTCTTAAAGAAAATTTGGATTCTAGGTCCAGATGTGGTAGAAAGAAGGGCTTAAGACAGATAAGGAATAGTAAGAGTTAATAGACTGCCTCACTAATAATCTTCCTTATCGTACTACTGTACACAACTAGAAAAGGGGCAACAACTCTTTTCTCGTTCCCTATTCCCTATTAGACGATCGACGAGTGAGGGAGCTATTAAAAAAGAGTGGTCAAAGTCTTAGCGCTTGGCTCCCACTACTTCCGAGTAAGTGAGGTGGCGTAGAACTCAAAGTTATATATATATATATATATATATATATATATATATATAGAGAGAGAGAGAGAGAGAGAGAGAGAGAGTAATGGTCTTTTGCTCACTGTACCACAAGAGACCTTTTACTCACCTTTTCCTCACCCGCCATGCAACTTGTCTAGTGTGTTTGAGGTGGGCATTACTGTAACGCGTCCGTTAAGTCTACATCGTCCATTAAATTTTAGATAGAAATTAAGCCATGAGTCACAAAATTTTTGCAGATTTGTGAGTTGGGTGGGTCACAAAAAGGGAAACAATGGGAGAGGAGGGCACCTACCTTTGAATTTTTACAGGGCCACCATGATGTTTATATAAAATCAACTTCAACCATTGGCTGCCTTGTAGAAATTAATTCATGGAGAACAATCATGATGCTCATATGTAATGTAAGTCGGCCACACCAAGTGAAAAAGTTTGGATGGTGGGCATCCTGGCACTATTTCTGCTCATGTGGTCCGTTGGGATATTGTCATTGCAGGTTGAGACTTTGGGTAGCCTATTGGTTGTTGGTCAGCGCTCCTGGCCCAACAATGATGTATTTATTTAATTTAAGTTGTCCATTCTATTTTACAAGCTCATTGTATAGCATGATCCCAGGAAGCAGCCAGACTCAAATCTCAGGTGGATCATGCCACGCGAAACAGTATAGGGACGCCCCACCATTAAAACTTTCTTTGAGGCCACCAAAGTTTTGGAAGAAGTTGATATTTTTGTTTTCCCTTAATCCAGGCCTCTATGACCTAACCAATAGGTAGGATGGCAAATAAAAATTACAGTGGACCCTAGGAAGTGGGAATTCAATCCACTGTTTTCTTATGGTGTGGTCCAACTGAGATTTGGATCTAGCTCATTTTTTAGCTCATTTCATAAATTGAGTTAGAAAAATGGATGGATAGCTTAGATTAAATACATACTAAATAGCCACCAACACCTTACCAACAAGGTGGCTACTGACCATTTCAGCATGGAATCTACACGCGGCTCCACCAATACAGGGATGACTGGAGGTGGGCCCTCCTTGATGTGTTTGTAAAATCCATTCTGACCATCAGCAGTATCCATAATTCTTGTAGACCGCATAAGAAAAAATAGTGCGGAGGATGCCCACTATCCAAACTGTTTCACTTGGTGGGGGCACGTAAACCACAAACCATCATATTTTTGTGCCTCACGGCTTAATTACTATCACAGACTGAATAGACAGAGTGGATTTCATAGACACTTTACAGTAAGGCTCACCTCAAACACACTTTGACAAGTTGCATGACGAGTAGGGAAAAGGTGCGTAAAAGGTCTCCTGCGGTACTGTGCGTAAGAGACCATTACTCTCTCTCTCTATGTGTGTGTGTGTGTGTGTGTGTCAAAAAAAATTGAATCCTAGGTGTGATCCTTGATGCTTAGGAGCGATTTAGCCAACTAGTAGAGATCCACAATTCAACATTTATGACCACTTTTACATCCACATTTGCTCCCATAATTTGATTCATGCAATTCAAAATTGACAGTCACTTTCATATTTTCATTCATACAATTTAACATTCAGACACATCAACCACTTCCACCTTCACCTTCATTATTGCATTCATATAGTTTAAGATTCTCATCCACTTTCACATTTTCATTCATACAATTGAAAAATCGCATCCACTTCCATATGCACATGCGCTTTCACACTTGCATTCATACAATTCAAAATTCATACCTACATGCACATCTATTTTCACATGCACATCCGCATTCATAGAATGAGAGATATATAAATGTTGAATAGAATGGATGAGTATGTGTATGTGACTGCTGAATTAAATTAATCAAAGAGTGGATGTGGAATGCATGAAGTTGATGTGAATATTGAATATAAATGAATGAAAATATTGATGTGGATGTGGATATAAGCTTGGAATTGACTAAATGCGACTGTTGGTGTGGTTGCGAATGTGTATGTGGATGTGAAGGTGAATGTGAATATTGAATTGAAGATGTGGAGGTGGATGAAGATATAAATGTGGATGTGGATGTGTATGAAGATGTGCGTTTGGATGTGGATCCCCATTAAGCAGTGTGGATCTCACCGGGGGATCCCCCCATGAGCAGTGGATCTTACCTGGGACTTACGGGAAAGATTCCCAATGCTCAAGGGGAATCCATACAATTTAAAATTCACAACTACATTCACATGTACTTTCACATGTGCATGCATACAATTCAACATTGACAACTACATCCACATGCATGCCCTAGAAAACAACATTTACATCAACTTCCACATGTTTACATCATACAATCAACATCCACATTCATACAAATTCACTCCACTTCCACTTCCACATTTTCATTCATACAACTCCACATTCACATCCACTTTCACAATTTTATACTACATAATTCAAAATCCACAATCAACACACTTCTACTTTTCCATTCATACAAATCCACCTCCACATCCAGTATTATATTCACTTTCATATTTTCATTCATAAAACTCAACATTCACATTTATATTTGCATTCATATACTTTCGCGTCAACCGCATTCACATTTGCGTTCATATAAATCAATATTCACAACCAACAACCACATCCACATGCACATTCATTCATTCAACATTCACAAAAGGGTGCCTAGGTGGGATCCATAGTCTCCAACTGGTATCCATAATAGATCAGGAGGGATCCACAATGCACAAGTGGGATCAACACTAGTCGAAGGATCCATAATGCCCATGTGAGATCCACAATAGAAACCCTTAAAAAAAAAAAAAAAAAACATTCACACTACGTATTCTTACCTTTATTTGTCATATCAGTCACACTCACTTCAAGAAAAACTTGAAATTGATTAGTGAAATAAAGATTGTCACAAAATTGAAGGTGTTGTCACCTTAAAATGTCACCAGAATGAAGGTACTCTCATGTGATTATCAGAATGGGTCCCATGGAGGTAGAAGTAAAATCACCTTCTTTAATGGTGGTGGTCGCCGCCCCCCGCCCCCGCCCCCCCCCCCAATTCTATGGCGGTGGTCTCCTCCCTTAAAAAAAATCGGAAAACCCTTGAATGGGTTAGAATGTGGGTTTGCCCCCACATATATGTTTAAGAAATGATACTATAGGGCTTATCGTGCATCTCCATTGAAACCCATTTTGGCTATTAGCTTAGGCAAAATATTTTCAAGGCATGGCCCCAAGAATTTGGAAAGAAATCACGTATGGACCATATTGGAGGAAATAGCTGCAAGAAAGTGCCATTGTTATCTCTATTGGGAGCCATAGAGGTCTCAGATGAAGATTAAATCAATGCCCTATGATGGCAGAGGATGCTCTGAAGAGAATGAACAATTTGGATCTCCCAAGTAGTGGGCCCATTTATGGCTTCATGGGACCTACAATATCCTCTTCTTGAAAAGACATTTGCAAGCTACGACCGTAGCTGGGACAGTTGGGCAAAGGGGTGGTTTGGTCTGAAGGAGGGCAAAATGCCATCTCAGGGCTAAAAAAGTATAGTCCCATGAGAAATTGATCATTTTATCCCCGACATCATTCCATGGTGCTATTACCGTAAAAATCCCTTGATATGCTCCCCACTATTCTCGGGACTCAGGTTGCGTACGGTATAATATAGCACAGATATCGGTTCGTCGTGTTGACATGGCAATGTTATTTAGCCCACCATGACTTGTGTTATATCCGCACCGTTCATCCATTTTTCAATATCAGTTTAGGGCATGATCCCCACCACACAAAGTGGAAGTGTGGGAAATGAACATCAACTATTGAAAACTTCTTGAGGTCCATAGAAGTTTTAGATCATCCTGATATTTATGTTTTCCCTTCATCCAGGTCTTTGTGATCTAATGAACATATTGCATGGCAGATAAATACATGGTGCCCCCAAAAAGGTTTCAATGATGGGTTTATTGTCTCCACTGCTATTTATAGTGTGGTCCACGTGACATTTGTGTCTACCTTAATTTTGGGCTCCTGACATAAATGATTTGAAAAAAATGAATGGACATGGGCCTACAGAACTTTGCCATGTCAACCCAGTTTCGACTTTAGTGCTGTGTTCTACACTCCAAAATCCGAACCCTCGGGAACGTATCATTTTTGTTTTATTATTATGGGAACTAACTTTAGCGAGACGGGCCACCCTTCATTTTTTTTCAAACAGGGCCCACCGTGACTTGTAGGTGAGATCCACTCCAACCAAATGCAATGTTGGGCCAAGAGCCTAAACATAAGGATGAGCAGTGATTCAAGTGGCCATACCAATGGAATAGTTGGGAGAGACGTCTACCCTTGACTTTTACAGGGTCCACCCTGATGAAAATGTGAAATCCACTCTAACCATTAGATGTCATAACAAAATCTAGGCCTGCGGGCCAAAAAACAAGTCCATAGGCGATTCAAGTGACCCATACTAAGGAAACAGTTTGGAGGCTGAGCTTTCCATGTATATTGTTTCCAATTGTGTGGTCTAGCTGAACCATGGATGAGGATCATTTCTGGGGCCATGGGTCAAGCATGGGGTGACTCACCTGATTGGTGGGTGGATTTCACATTAACATCATTGTGGGCCCACCTAAGCCAAAAGCTCATTTTTCTTTTTGAAATAACTTTTCTTCATGCAACATTTATTAGCATTAACTAACCAAGCCAGCTTGACGGTCCAACTAGTGTGGTCAATTGATAATGTCACCCGGGTAATGAGGTTTACAAAATAATAAAGGGATTTTTACAAATTAGTACCTCACTAATACAATATTTGCATCCTGGTACGTTTTTAAATTATGTTTTTATTAAGATACCTCATTAATTAAGTTATTGTTAGAGAGTATCTTCTGTTAGTTTTTCTCAACTTTCATTATATTTTTTCTAAAATGACAAAAATGGCCACCAATTAACTGCATAAGAAATTTTGTTTTGTTTTGTTTTTTTTTTTTTTAAGGTTAAATGGAAAGCAGATTGTATCATGCGCTCTCCTTGAAGATAATTCATCCAGGCAGGGGTTGTGCGGGGCTCACTGTGATTAGGGGTGTACATGAACCGAGCTAGCTCGGTTAGTTCACTCAACTTGACTAGAAAAAGCTCGATTCGACTAGGTTCAAAGCTGAGTTCAAGCCAAGTCAAGCTGATTTTTTGAGCTCAAAAATGAGTTCGAGCTGGCCCCAGCTCGACTTAACTCGGATCGAACCAGTTCGGTGACTCGGTTACTTTGATATTGATGTTGCTCACCAAGTGTTTGATGAAATGACTCAACGAAGTGTGGTTGGTCGTAAGGAAGGTATGTATATGAAACAAATATCTTTTTTTTTTCTTGATTTTTATGTTGCTTAGAAGGTGTTTGATAAAATACTAGTAAAACCACTATTGTTGTTTTATATACAGTGAGATTTTGAAGGTACAGTACATGTGTTTGTGAAAATGTTGCACAGGCGAACTCAGCTCGAATTAGCCTAAGCTGCTAACCGAACCAAGCCGAGTTGGCCAGTTAGGCTCGAGGACCGAGCTAGCCGAGTTTGAGCTGGGGTTCACGAGTGGCTGAGCCGAGTTGAGCTGAGCCTAGCTCGACTCGGTGTACACCCCTAACTGTGATGTAAGGATTTTATCTACGTTGTTCATCCAGTTTTACAAGTCATTTTGGGCTATGAGCCCAAAAATGAGGTAGATTTAAGACTCAAGTGGACCACACCATAGGAAGCAGTGGTCATAATGACACCAACTGCTGACACCTTCCTAGGGACCATGATGTTTATTTTCCATCCAACCTATTCATGAGGTCGCATAGTTCTGGATGAACAGAAAACACAAAATTCATATCCAAAACATCTGTGGCTCCGAAAAAAGTTTTCAACGATAGATAATTAATTCCCAATGTATAGTCCACTTGAGCCTTTTACCTGATTCATTTTTGGGCTCGTTTCCTAAAATCATTTGGAAAAATGGATGGATTGACATAATGATTAAAAATATTGGTTAATATTTTAAGTTTGATGGCCAAACAAACAAATAATCTCAATTGTTGGGTTTATGGCCATTTTCACTGTGCGGGTAGCAATGATCCATTGTCAGGTTTAAGTTTAAAAATCAAACCTTAGGAAAATGGATGGATTAGGGGCAGCCCAGTGACCTTAGCTCTTCGAGGAGAATGGAGTGGATTAGGGGCAGCCCAGTGACCTTAGCTCTTCGAACCAGCATATGAAGCAAGCAAAGTCTACCAGTATTCTTAGAAGTGGTAAAATAGTTGACAAGAACATCATAATGATGGCTAAGAAGCCTAAGGGCTCATAAGAATCTTAGAGCAATGATGGGCCCAGTAATGTTACACATGAGGAAGAACCGAAGAAACAGTATAAGTTGGTTAATTCGTTCCCACAAAGGTTGATCTCATCAAAACCTCCGTCAAGCACTCAGGATATCTTAGAGGTTTTAAAGCATGTGAAAATCAACATCCATATGTTGGATGCCATAAACAAATCCCATCTTATGCCAAGTTCTTGAAAGATCTATGTACGACTAAGAGACGTGAAAACATTCAAAAAAAAATATTTTTGATAAAGAAAGTGTCACCTTTAAACAAGATGTACCCTAGAAATACAAAGACCCCGGTAGCCTAACCATATCATCCGTGATTGGGGACTACCATATTAAACATGTGTTATGACAACCTCAAGTGTAGGGCTGCAATGTAGTAATAACTCGGTGAGACCGAGGTTGTACACATAAGGACTTGCTATTTGTGCGATTTCTAAAATACATTAGAACTAGAATTAGAATCTAAACTAACTACTAAATTCGGATTTAAAGAGTAATTGTGAATAAACTATCAAAGAAAAAGTACAAGAGCACTAAAGATTCATTTATAGTCATCTTAATGTTATTCTACTTGATTCAATTAAATCACACAACTGGAATCGAAGTCCTAATCTATCTAGTCGGATAATATAACAATTAAAACATCATTCATTCATCAAAACATACTCTGAACTTTTATTGAATTGGTTCCCTCGTAAAGCATCAACAACTTGATATTAGTATATTCAAAGCATCTATCATACCTAGAGTCAATGATAGCTCAATGAATTCTACATATCAAACCTTTATGAAACAGGTAAGAAAACATTCATAGTCTTCATAAGCATCCAATGTGCCCGGAGTCAACAATGGATCAAAATAAACTAGAATATTGCTTCATTCAAACTAATAATCATGAATTGTTCAACACGAAAACCAAATAACTCGAATCAAAATAAAATAAACATCTGTTGGAGCACAAAAACTCACAAATTCACATCAAGATAGCCTTGTTGCGCAGTCGCGCAACAGAGGAGTGTTGCGCAGCTACAGAGAAAGAGGTAAGAGTGATGTTTGGGGGGGGGGGGGGGGGGGGTCGATTGCCCAGATTAGGTGAGTAGCCAATTGCGCACCCGCGCAACAGGGTTGTGTTGTGCACCCACGCAATAGTATGTTATTGTGTGGATTTTAGGGCTCACACATCTGGAAGCCTATAAATACCCCCCTCTCCTCCTCATTTGCATCATCAGAGAAGTTGGAGAAGCTCGGGAGCTCTCAGAGTCAGGGAGTCCCAGTACTTAGGTATCCTGCTAAAATCAGCCCAGGAGAAGAAGATTTCGATCTAGCAGCATCCCAGCCTATTGCGTGCCCGCGCAATAGGGCTTGTGTTGCATGCCCATGCAACAAGAGCTTCCACAACTCATATGTTTTTATAGTTTTATGGGTTCTTCTACGATTCAATTTTTAGTGCATTTATCCTTTGAATATTGGAGCGAAGCAAGGGTTTTGACCCACACAACTCATCTGTCATTGCAACAGACGCCATATATGCTGTGATGTTGTCAAAATTGCCATTGAACTGCTTATCCATTCTCTGTTGCATTGATTCAATGTAATTTATTTTGAAATCAAGGGAAACATGAGGGATGTAATGCGAATTCAGAATTAATAAACACATGATGACGGTTGTTCTTTTACCTTTTCTTTATTTAATAATGAATGTAGATATTCCAATCGTAATACTTCGTTTCTTGTCGAAACAAAATGGTGACTCTGCTGAGGATCGAACCCAGAATCTCTAGTTGGAATATCTATGTTTAATACCAACCTCGGAATAATCAGAAGAACAATCATCATCAATCGGCGCCGTAATGGCGTCAAAATGGCGACTCTCAATGGGATCATTCCCCCCTTCATCTCTAAAACAAAGTACAATTTAACTTAATCGAAATAACTAATAGTTTGTTTGGATTTCAGGTATTTGTTCTTACACAATTGTAATGGCCTTCCTTCCGACTGACGTAATTGTTTATTTCATACCCAATGGATTGGCTATGGATTATATAGGCAATACACGATCACAATTAAAGAAGGTACCAAAGAAGGCTGAATCAGCTTGTAACACCTCGAAAATCGACACCCGAGTACATAAACTCCGATCCCAAGTTTCAGGGTGTTAACTTAATAAAATGCACATGTGTCCATATTCAGATTTACATTCATTTCATATACAAATAATCAGAGTAATGCATTTCAGCTTAGTGGAACCAAAGTGAGGTAGAGATAACAAAATCTAAAAAATATAAGGCTAACACCCAAAAGTTACAGTTCCAAAGTGGTGACTACTCATATGAGAATTATACGAATCACAATAATTTTAATAGGAACAGAAGAACAACTACTAATCGGAAAGAAGCTAGAGATCTATTAGGCACCCCGAGCGCACCACCGACTAGTCTTATTCCTGAGTTATTTACATATGTCAAATAGGAGGCGTCAAACGTCAACATAGTGAATAAATACCCCCAAGATTGTTACTTGGGACATTTTAGGGAATAATAGGTTTACAACAAATGCAAATTCATACATGTCCCGAGAGCACCACCGACTAGTTTTATTCCTGAGTTATCTGCATATGTCAAACAGGAGGCGTCAAACGGCAACATAGTGAAGAAATACCCCCAAGATTGTTACTTGGGACATTTTGTGTCACGCTCCAAATACGGAAATCGGATTCACAGGAATTTTGATTACCGAATCCGGTGCCGACAGCCTCCATAGTACCCCATTCTCGGCTCATAGCGTCCATATGCCAGATTCCGATCCTGGGATCCTACAAGGAGGTTTTTTTTTTTTTTCCAATGTACATTTAACTCTTAATATGCATAACCACAAGTATACCCAAATCACAAAGGCAACATCATCATCACATGTCCACTAATATAAACATTTGAATACAATGCTGAAAGGAAAATACATATGTAAAAATTACAGAAGTCAGCTACATACTCCAAGTTCCACACTGCTACAACTTAACATCACCTGCACGCATCTATCGTGTATAAGCTTATAAAAAGCTTAGAGGATGGTGTAAGTGTGTGCACAAGGTAAGTGCCAAGTATTCAACGCAATACCATAATCATACAATATCGAAATAGGTGCAAGATCATGAATCATACGTTATTAGAATAAGCGAAAATACTGACAAGTCCATGAGTCAAATAATATCAGAATAGGCAATACAGATCAACTATACAAATGAGGAGTAATATCAGAATACGTGATACAGATCAACTATACAAATGAGGAGTCATAAAGAGTCAAATATCAGATATCGTATCTAAACCATATAAATGTAGAAACACAGGTAACCCAAAATGCCTA
Source organism: Magnolia sinica (assembly GCF_029962835.1). NCBI lineage: Eukaryota > Viridiplantae > Streptophyta > Magnoliopsida > Magnoliales > Magnoliaceae > Magnolia > Magnolia sinica. The sequence continues at coordinate 22,649,312 of NC_080589.1, read as the reverse complement.
TGCCGCGGATATAATGTAATATGCGGTGTGAATGGAATGACCATGCTAGAGTGTGAAGTCAGGATGATAGTACGTAGTATCACAGGCTATGGGGTCTATCAAAAGGGACTTTTATCCAAACCAGTCCTATACCTAAATTTGGATAGTCAGACTCAATGTGGTAAACTCTTGATCTCAGGTTAGTCGCGCGCCCCAACCGAAATTCTGGCCATTGCAAAGGTACACGTAATAAATAGTTGTGCACCACGAGCCTGAGTGGATAGTGAATGAATGAATGAATGAGTATGCAACTCCTGCTCAATAAGTACATATATCAGTACTGTTCATCTCTAGGATCATTACCGAAGTTTAGTATACTCTAAATTACATTGCCCCTCTCCCAACAGCATAGTCCAAGTGAGCATAAGAAACCTCACTATCCACCTGGCCAATAGTCTGCCAATATCTATCCGGCACGTCCTTAGCGGACCCATTTACGAGATGGTCAAACTTAGCCTAGTTATGCCCCTTTCCCTCGGGTAGGTAAGGCCACACCCCCTCTTAACTGACTATGATATAGTGGGAGACGCGGCCTCCTGGTATTCGGCACTCGGGTGCTCATGTATCCAGTCATGTGTCACACAATTCAGTCATGCGTCAATCCTTCGCATACCATGCGCTTATGAGAGATAATCTCCGCCTGTCAGAGAGTTTCATCACAACTTGCCCAATAACATATTCAATGGTCAACCACACCTCATAACAAACATGCAGATGATGCTTATGTGCATGTATTATGATGCTATGCTGTCACATACTCATAATCGATATCAATAACCGGCATCAACAATCGGCCTCGACAATGTGGACATTTAACTATCATTGCCCCTGAGGAATGACCCACATAGATCTAAACATATAATGGGCCCACGGCCTCACACAAAGGCCTAATAGACAACACAATGGGCCTTACTCAAGGGCCACATATACACAACAGGTGGGCCCTGCTCATGGGCCTCAAATACATGACATGTGGGCCCTACACATAGGTCTCGAATACATCAAATGAGCCATGTATCATGGGCCTAATATATATCACAATGGGCCTTGCCCATAGGCCACGAATACATCACAATGGGCTTTACCCATGGGCCTCAAATTCATCACAATGGGCCCCATCACATAGACCTCCTATTCATCACATTAGGCCTTAAACACGGGCTGCATACATATCACACAGGCCGAATACACATCACGATGGACCTCAACTACGGTTCGCATATACATCATATAGGTCTCGACAATCGGCCTTGGCAATCGGAATCGGCCTCGAAAATCAGTCTCGACAAATCGGAATCTATAGATAATCAGAATCGGCAAATCGGTCACGTCAATCGAAATTGGCAATCGGTCATGATAATCGGCATCGATCACTAATCAGCAATCGGCAAATCGGTCACGTCAATCGGAATCGGCAATTAGTTACGACAATCGAAATCGATCGATAATCAGAATCGGCAAATTGGTCACAACAATCAAAATTGATCGATAATCAGAATCAGTAAATTGGTCACAACAATCGGAATCAATCGATAATCAAAATCGGTAAATTGGCCACGTCAATCGGAATCAACAATCGGTCATGGCAATCGGAATCGATCGATAATCAGAATCAGTAAATTGGTCACCACAATCGAAATCGATCGATAATCAGAATCGACAAATCGGTCATGATAATCGGAATCGATCGATAATCAGAGTTAGCAAATCAGTCACGTTAATCAGAATCGGCAATCGGTCATGATAATCGACCTTGATCGCTAACCGGCAAACGGTAAATCAGTCACGTTAATCGAAATCGGCAATCGGTCACAACAATCGGAATCAATCGATAATCAGAATCGGTAAATTGGTCACCACAATCAAAATCGATCGATAATCAGAATCGACAAATCGGTCACGTCAATTGGAATCGACAATCGGTCATGACAATTGGAATCGATCGATAATCAGAATCGGCAAATCGGTCACGCCAATCGGAATTGGCAATCGGTCATGATAATCGGCCTCGATCGCTAATTGGCAATCGGCAAATCGGTCCGTCAATCGGAATTGGCAATCGGTCACGTCAATCGGAATCGATGGATAATCAGAATCGGCAAATCGGTCACGACAATCGGAATCGATCGATACTCAATCGACAAATCGGTCACAACAATCGAAATCAATCGATACTCAGAATCGGCAATTCGGTCACTTCAATCGGAATTAGCAATCGGTTACGACAATCGGAATCGATCGATAATCAAAATCGGCAAATCGTTCACCATAATCAAAATCGATTGATAATCAAAATTGATAAATCGGTCATGTCAATTAGAATCGGCAATCGAAATCGGCCTCGACCATGATAATCGGAATCGGCCTATACAATCGGTCTCGACAAATCGAAATTGGCCTCGATACTCGACCTAACAAAGGACTTAAGGGAGGGTCACAATGTGGACGTTTAACCATCATCGCACATCAATGTAGACATTTAGCCAACATTGCTCCCAAGAAGTGGCCCACATAGGGCCAAATATATAGCGGGCTCGTGGCCTCACACAAGGGCGTAATATACATCACCATGGGCCTAATACATATCATATTCGGCCTTATACCTGGGCCTCAAATACATCACAATGGGCCACGTCCCATGGGCCTCAATGCACAATCGGTGAGCCCTACACATGGGACTTATACACATTAAGTGGGCTAAATCAATGGGCCGCACTAATGGACCTCATAGACATCGAGTGGGCTACATCAATGAGCCGCACCACATGCTAAAAATAAATCATATCGAAAGATCATCTAGTCTGCACTCCAAATAGCGGCGGAGATGATGATTGGAAGATTATCTAAACCATACCACAAATAGTAGTGGTGATAATGATCTCCACCATTAAAATCCTATAGGGACCACTACAAAAAATCGTGGGAGCAGCCACACCCACTGTTAAACATTTATAGGACTCACCATGATGCATTTTTTTGAGATCCAACTGTTCATAAGTTAGCATAGAGAAAGATGAAGTGAAAACAAAAATATTAACTTAGATTGGAAACTGCCTTGGCCATTAAGAAGTTTTTAAACGGTGGATATCACTGTCCCCGTTAATTTTCAATGGTGGGGTCCGCTTGAACTTTAGATCTGACTCATTCTTTCGCCCATGCCGTAAAATGATATTTCAAATTGGTTGGATGGTATAGATACAACACATGCATCATGGTGGGTCCCACCATCCAAGGCCTGGACGGTGTGGATGGATATACATCATGTTGGAGTCCAGCGTGCTGCTGCTGCACGTGCAACAGCAGCTGGCAGCGGCCCACCATCAAAATAGATGGATGGTGGGGAATAAACACATGCTGTGGACCCCATGGCCGCATCAGCAGGGATAAAACACATATTTCATGTGTGGGCCCACAGATGGGCAGTGTGGATCAAACCCACACGTGCTGTGTGGTCCATGCAGATGGACGGTGTGGATCAAGCCCACACAGCACGGACACGATACAGCAGCTATATAGCTGGTATGTGGTAAACCATCTAATCCGTTCATTAGAGGTGGGCTCCACGTGGGGCCCACCAGATATACACAACATGTATATAATACATTTATTATAATATTATATTATTATTATTATATATATATCTCTTAAAAAACACCAATGTCCAGCGGACTGGACTGGAGGGTGCGGCTGTACAAGATATGCATCCAAAGTGGGTCCCTCGTCCTCCCATTGGACAGTGTGGATAAAACATCATGGTGGGCTCCACGTTCGTGATCTGGACAGTGTGGATGAAACCCAACCTCAGGTGGCCAACACCGTGTACAAATACAACATATACGTGGGTCCTACCGTGGGAGTGGCCCACCGTAGGATCTTTATATTAAATATAATATAATATAATATAATATAACATATATATATATATATACACACACACACTACACCTGGTATATATAATATTATATAATAATATTAAGGCATCCAGCGTCCAGAGAGTCTGGACGCTGGGTAGAGGGCCGTTGGGAGGTGGCTGCGCTGATGTGGGCCCATCTCCACATGTGCAGCACGTGTGGAGTGGTCCCCACTCCCTGCTGTCATATATAATATAGACATACATCATGGTGGGGTCCTCACATGTGGATTTAGTGGGCCACACCCATCACAAGAGAGAGAGAGATCGGTAAGAAGGGGAGGGACCCCGCCACTATGGGCCCTCCCTAAATACAAAGCATACATCAAGATGGGTCCCACCACAAGTGGGCCATCAATTCATCAAAAATCATAAAAAAATATCCACCGCTAGATCTCCACTTCTTTCTTCCGCCAATGTAATCTAGAGCTCCAAGGGGTGCAATTCAATGTTCGAGATGGACTTGGATGGTGGAGATGGGAGGTAGGAAGGAGGGCTACACTAGCTCCTCTCTTTTTCTCCTTGGAAGACATGGACGTTTCCTCCTTTGAGAATTGCTTGAATGGGGTGAAGAGAGAAATGAAAGAGTGATGGGAGTTGTAAGGATGGATGACATGGAGTGTATAGGTAAGGGATGAGGCTAATTGACTTTTTGGGCATGAGATGGGTATGGGTAGCATTGCCTTGTTGGCATGAAAGGTATGAAAGAGGTAAGGTCTTAGTTGACTTGGTGGAAAGAAGGCATATGGGTAGAGATTCCATTCTCTCAACCAGGAATCTTCTTGGAACGACGCACAAGTTGCCCGCGGTGTTTCCTCGATTTATTCTTAGGCCCACAACTCATGGCCTGAGTATTGCCTCAGCAAGCGAGATGCGGCATAGGAACCGCGGCTACGACGCAGTCGCTAGGGTGCAAGTTTCGGGTTGATTTGACTCTGGAATACGGGATACAACTTCGGAATGTGCATAAATGCTGATAACAAATCGCGGTTGCCGAAACTCGATGTGGATGACCGCGGAAGCATACAGAATGGTACGATCTAGGATACGGGCCTCACAGCTCTCCCCTCCTAATAAAAATTTCATCCTTAAAATTTAAACCGCAATACAACCAATACAAAACTCACCAAGGAAGGGAAATCTTATCAGAACACAATATACCAATATAATCAAACACCAAAGAGATGGGAAAAATGCCTATGAATCTCAGGCTCTTGCTCCCAAGACGTCTCATCAACAGAATGGTGACTCTTTATGACTCCTCATTTGTATAGTTGATCTGTATCGCATATTCTGATATTGTTCCTCATTTGTATAGTTGATCTGTATTTCGTATTCTGATATTGTTTGACTTATGGACTTGCCAGTATTTTCGCTTACTCTAATAACGTATGATTCATGATCTTGCGCCTATTTCGACATTGTATGATTATGGCATTGCGATGAATACTTGGCACTTACCTTATGCATACACTTACACCACCCTCTAAGCTTTCTATAAGCTTATGCACGATAAATGCGTGCAGGTGATGTTAGGTTGCAGCAGCATGGAGCTTGGAGTATGTAACTGACTTCGATAATTTTTACATATGTATTTTCCTTTCAGCATTGTATTCAAATATTTATATTAGTGGATATGTGATGATAATGTTGCCTTTGTGATTTCGGTATACTTGTGGTTATGCATATTAAGAGTTAAATGTACATTGGAAAAAAAAATAATCCTCCTTGTAAGATCTCAGGATCGGAATCTGGCATGTGGACGCTAGGAGCCGAGAATGGGGTACTATGGAGGCTATCGGCATCAGATTCGGTGATCAGAATTCCTGTGAATCCGATTTCCGGGTTTAGAGTGTGACATTTTAGGGAATAACAGGATCACAACAAATGCATATTCATACATATAATACACTTAAGCATGTTATATTTAACACATAGATACTAAGTAGTTACATAATGTATCAACACAACCATGCACAAGTAATGATGGCATAGCAAACAAACAATTTCCTAATCTAGTTGGTAAGTATATTAATATTATGATGAAATGATGCATGCTCCTTACAATCTAACTAAAAAGGAGAGCTAAAAAAGTCATTGAGAAGGAGTGAATAGGACTATATCAATAATCAAATAAAGTGTTGAATAATAAATAAATCAAAGATCACAATTGCCTTAGTATTGAAACGTTGATTCAAAATGATTCGTAGGACAACCTTCACCCAAACAAGTTTAGGTAGGACAACCTTATTTCACGAATGTGATTAGAATCAAAACCCTAAACTAAGCAAGAGTAAATAAAATAAATATTACAATCATTCACCACTTGTACTGAAACGAAACTACAACCATTCACCACAAAAATAATAAAAGCATTCACCACAAACACCAAGAATTATAGTGGTTCGGTGTGTTAAAAATTGTTCTCAAATAGCCACACCTATTCCACGCCCAAAATTACTATCCACCTTAGCTTTCACTATGAATAAGGTTTTCACAGGGTCACCTTAAAACTTGATATAGTTATGATTTTACTGGGCCATCACAAATAAAATCTCTCACTAAGATTTTTTGGCTTATCTCAGAAAAATCAATACTGAGATTTTCTGGCTATGTCAGAAAAACCAAATACAAAATTTGAATGTATACTTATCTTCACTATAGAAGAAGATGTAGTCGAAGAACCGCTTTTCTTGAATGTTGAATGTTCAGTCCTATAGAAAAATTTCAGGGTTTTATTGATTTTAATTAAATTTAAACCAATGGTTACTTGTATTAATTCCTTTAAATCTCAATAAGAAGAGTAATATCTACTCTCTTTATAATTAGAATGACAGAGTCTAAGATTAATGAATTAAAAAAAAGTTATAAAAAGTAATTTATAAATACCATTCAAATAGCTTGAATATAAATGGAGCTTCTCTCTTACTTGCAGAAGGATTTGGATAGTCTTGAATTGAATTTTCGGATTGAGAGAGAACCTCAATTTATAAGCAAAGAAGTTGTTTCTCCGACTGGCCCAAGCACCAGATTCTATTCCAACGGATTTTCGGATTTAAGCGGGATAAGATTTAACAAACCTTCAACTGGTCTAAGGTGGTCTTCGACTAGTCAAACATGGTTTTCGATTGGTCGAGGATGCCAAAATCCGAACTAATGTAGTTGATGGACTTCAAGCCAAGAAACTCTACACTGGTCGAAGATTGTCTTTCGACTGGTCGAGCAGATCACTCGACTGGTCGAAGGTGCAACAAAATTTCTATTTCACTCGTTTGTACTAGGACTGGTTGAGAAAATCTTAGGCTGGTCGAGCCAAAACTTATGTTGGTCGAAACTCAACCAAATACAAGCATAAAACTCCAATTTTAAATAGATTTTGAAAGCACCTAAACCTAAGGTCTTTCTAGGGTTTATAATACTTGTATGGAATGAACTTCATTGTCTTGAAGTAGATTAGAGACTTGAACTTCTCTAATGAGCTTGATCTTCTGCTAGAACATTAGTGGATCTTGACTTCATGTTGTCTTTCGAGCTTGATCTTTAATTTGATCTTGAGCTTGATATTCTACTAGATTTTGATCTTGATCTTACTCAATCTTGATCTTTTACTAGATCTTGAATCATACTTAAAGATCACTTGATAAGATGTTTTGACTAAACGAAATTTGACAAACAAAGTGTGAAGTGTGCTTTAAACATTATAACACTTACACCAACACTCCCTCACAGGAGACTTCAATGCCCATTTTGTAAATACCAATACGCCCTCATAAGCGACTTCAAGGCCAAATCACAACATATCCTATGATATGAATAATTACCCAAGTGGTTATTAGTCTCAGTTCATACAGCAAGTTGGCGAAGCTGAAATATTGTTATTATATCATGAGTCATTATCCGAATCACATGGCTCGTTGCAGCATGTTGCAGCTTTTCACCAGTGTCCCTTGATCTAAATTAAGGCATCATTGTCCAAATTGAAGTTCAAATTCTTAATTGCCCAGTAGACCTTATGTTGTAATTTCGCAGGTTATAAGTGGCAAGCCTTCCCATAGACGAGTCTAAAGGGAGACATTCCAATGGGACTCTTGTAAGCTATATAGTAAGCCCATAAAGCATTGGTCAATTTGACGGACCAATCTTTGCGATCGAGCTTTACTGTTTTTTTCAGAATTTGTTTAATTTTCCTGTTGAAAATTTTAGCTTGACTGCTTATCAGCAGGTGATAGGGTGTACTGACTTTGTGAGAGATGTCATATTTCTTCATTAAATTCTCGAATGGCCTATCGTAAAAGTGTGGACCTCCATCACTTATGATGGCTCGAGGTGTTCTGAACCGAGAAAGGATGTTTTCTTTTAAGAATTGAATAACCATTTGATGATCATTGTTCCGGCACAGGATCACCATGACCCACTTAGTAACATAGTTTACTGCTAACAAGATGTAAATGTTTCCAAAGGATTAGGGAATGGTCTTATGAAATCAATGCCCCAACAATCGAATGCTTCAATAATTAGAATGAAGTTCAATGACATCATGTTTTGACTGGACAATCCTCCTAATTTTTGACAACACTCACAAGCTTTGCAAAACTCATAAGTATCGTTAAACATAGTGGCTAATAAAAGCCGCACTGTAGAATTTTGGTTGTGGTCCTTTTTTTTTGTAGAAAAGTGACCACCACAAGCCCGATAGTGACAAAAGGAGATTATGCTTTGATGTTCTTTTTCAGACACACATCTCCTTAGAATTTAGTATGGGCAATATTTGTATAGGTATGAATCATCCCAGACAAATTTGTGTACCTCGGTGTACAATTTCTTATCTTGCGCAGTCCATTGGATTGGCGTAAAACCTGTAGCAAGATAATTCGCAATATCAGCAAACCAAGGTAATTGGAAAAGTTTAAACAATTGTTCATCACGGAACATGTTGTTTATTAATGTCAGCTTAAGGAAATCAGGGAGGTTAAGTCTTTAAAGATGGTCAACCACTGTATTCTCTACTTCTTTTTTGTCTCATATTTCAATATTGAATTCTTGGAGTAGGAGAATCCATTTTATCAAACGAGGCTTGGCATTCTTCTTAGAAAGAAAGTACTTTAATGCCACATTTTCAGTGTAGATGATGATCTTGGATTCGATTAAGTAGGACCTAAATTTGTCCAAAGCGAACACTACGGCTAAGAGTTCCTTCTCCGTAGTAGAGCAGTTCACTTGGGCAGAATTTAGAGTTCTACTCACATAGTGAATCACATAGGGCTTTTTTTCTTTTCTATGGCCTAACACCGCCCCAATATCATAATCAGATGCATCACTCATAATCTCAAAAGGAATATTCCAATCGGATGGTTGCATGATAGGAGCGGTAGTCAACATGCCCTTAAGCTTAGAAAAAGCTCTCTGGCATTCTTCACTCTACTTGGATGGGGTGTCCTTTTGGAGAAGATTACATAAAGAACGAGAGAGGTGACTAAAGTCCTTTATGAATCGTCTATAAAATCCGGCATGTCCTAAGAAGGATTGCATGTCATGTATGCTCTCAGGTGGAGGTAGGTTAGAAAGAAGATTGATTTTTGCCTTATTTACCTCAATTCCCTTGGATGAAATTATGTGTCCCAGCACAATTCCCTTGGGAACCATAAAATGACATTTCTCCTAATTTGGAACTAAATTCTTCTCCTCACATCGCTTTAGCACACATTTAAGATTTTCTAAACACTAGTTAAAGGATGGACCAAAAACATAGAAGTCATCCATTAAAACCTTTAAACCCCACCATGTCATAAATAGAGCTGGGCATTTCTGACCCGATCCGATGGATCCAACCCGATCTTACCCGATCCGGCCCGTTCCGATTTAAACCGACGGACTGGATCGGTGCGGGTTGAGTTAGGACTTTCAGATCCGAATGTTTTTCAGATCGGGTTCGGATTATGGTCAATCCGAACCGATCTGATTCGAGATCTGATCCGAATAAATCCGATCTGGTCCGACCAGACCTGATATGGAGTTTACTTAGTACACACTAGCTATATAGCTGCTGTAAGTCGCCTGCTGCTGCGGAAGGCTTTCTCAGGAAGACGGAGAGAGGACGCCTGCTACGAAAGGCTTTCTCAGGAAGAAGGAGAGAGGACACCTGTTGCAAAAGGCTTTCTCATGAAGTTGCTGTGCTGGGATGCAAGGCGGTGTCCACCATGATGTTTATAAGAAATCCAACCTATCCATTCATTTTTTGAGCTCATTTTAGAATATGTGACCAAACATTAGGAGGATCTAAAACTCGACTAGGCCATACAAGATGAAATAGTGGGAAAAGGAATTCCTACCGTTGAAACCTTCTTAGGATCTATCTTGATGTTTATATGCCATCCAAACTGCTTATAAGGTCATTTTTACTAGGATGAAGTGAAAACACCAAAAATAAAAACTTAGACCGATACAAAACTTTGATGGCCATATAAATATTTCAATGGTGAAAAATAAATCCTCACTTTGTCATCTCTTGTGGGCCATTTAAGTTTTGGACCACCTTATTTTTTTACACATGTCCTAAAATGAGATCAAAAAATAGATGGACGGGTTTGATTTCTCACGAACATCGCTGTGGGCCCCACCCGAAATACTTGCGCAGGAGCTTCCTGCGAAAGCCTTTCACAGGAAATCTGCATCCTGTGATGTAAAGACGCGACGTCTAATGCTCCTCGAGCTTCGGGTTGTACGAACGGTTCAAAGGAGATTAAAGTTATATGGGACCCACAGTGATGTATTTATTATATCTACACCGTTTATATATTTTTAGATATCATTATAGAGCATTACCCAAAAAATGAATAATATCCAAAGATCATCTGGACCACACCACAAATAGCAGCAGAGATAATGATTTTCACCTTTAACAATTTGCGTGGTTCACTTGATAGTTAGATCTGTCTTATTTTTCGTCTCAAGCCTTAAGACGAGGTCGCCAAATGCATGAATGGTTTGGATATAACACATACCCCATGATCAAATCCACGTAACTTGCTAACGTGAATATAGTGCAATGCACTGTGCACGTGGTGTGCTTTCTTGCTAAGCAAGCCACCACCTTGGAAATTTGATTGCGTACTGAGTTACTCATACGCTTTTATCGTACTGAGTAAACTCAGTTGGACCCACTCTGAATGTATGTGGTTTATCCACACCGTCCATCCATTTTTCCTGCTACTGTTAAGTGTTGATCCCGAAATTGAAGTAAATCCAAAGCTTAAGTGGACCATGCCACAGGAAACAATGTGGAATAATGATTTCTACAGTTCTACCGTTAAAACCTTTCTGGGGCCCAAAGTAATGTTTATTTGTCATCTAACCTATTCATGGGATCACAAAGACATAGATGAAGAGAAATCACAACCATTAGCTTGATCCAAAACTTTCGTAGCCTCCAAATTTTTTTCAATGATAGAGGTTCAATCACACTGTTTCTAGTGGTGTGATCCACTTAAGCTTTGGATATGCTTTCTTTTTAGGCTCAAGCCCTAAAATTATTTGTTAATATGGATTAATGGAGTGGATAAAATATATAAATAACGGTGGACCCCACAGAGTTTACTCAGTACATTAAGGGTACTGAGTTACTCCGTACACAATCTGCTTCCACCACCCCGTGCTTTCGTGCACAACATGTCTGCACCATGTGTCATGCAAAGGTGAGGGGAGTGTCCGTCTCGAGCTCTGAATTGTACGAACTGCTCAAATGAAATGAAAATAACATGGCCCCCATAATGATGTATTTATTATATCCATACCGTTTATCCAAACTTGGTAATCATTTTAGAGCATTTGAAAAAAAGTTGAATCATATCTAAGGCTCAAATGGACCACACTAAAAATAGCAATGAGGATAATGATTTTCACCATTAAAATTTTTGATCCGAATCGTGCCCAACCCGATCCAACTCAGTTTCCCTAGGCGAGTCAGACTCGGGTCGGGTCAGGCCAAGCGCGAAACAGATCAGATCGAGTCAAATCTCTCAGATCTGGTCCTGGATCGGATTGAGTTCGGGTTAGTTTATTAGCATTCTGGATTGAATCAGGTTGGACCGAATCCGATCCGATTAGGTTCGATGCCTAGCTCTAGTCATAAAATATGCTTAGCATGCATTGCTAAAAGGTGGTGGGGGTATTACATAGTTCGAATGACATTCTTCGGTAAGAAAATGTGCCAAGAGGACATGTAAATGTTGTCTTTTCTTGATCTTTAAAGGCTATCTCTATCTGATTGTAGCTCAAATACCTACTAAGGAAGCAGTAGTAAGAATGACCAACTAGTCTTTCCAAAATTTGATTAATGAAGGGCAAAGGAAAGTGGTCCTTCTTTGTGATGGTATTCAATTTCCTATAGTCAATGCACATTCTCCAACCAGTAGTAACTCTAGTTGGCATGAGTTCATTATCAGAATTAGCTATGATGGTGATTTCGGTCTTCGTAGGAACCACCTGAGTTGGACTCACCCATTGACTGTCGGATATAGGGTAGATGATACCCACATCTAACAACTTAAGCACTTATCCCATAACCACCTCTTTTATGTTTGGATTTAATCGACGTTGTGGTTGTCGGGAGGTTTTCGCATTATCCTCAAGATGAATGTGGTGAGTACAAATCAAAGGGTCAATTCCCTTAAGGTCCGCATCGACCATCCAAGGGCTCCTTTATGCTCATAAGAGTGAAAATAAGCACACTCTCTTGTTCTTTCTCACGGTGGGATAAAATCACCACCGGGTATGTCTCATCTTGACCTAAATAGACATATTTAAGATCAACGGATAAGGGTTTTAGGTCAAGCTTGAGTGCCTTGAGGCTAGATGGTAGAGGCACTACATCGGTTTGGTGTAAGGTTTCAAATTGTAGCCTCCACCGGTTAACTTTAAGTACTGGCACAGGATCAAGCATGACATCCATCTGCCTAATAATGTCATCATCTAAATCAGGGAGTGGGCCAAGAAGGTTTCTAGGGTGTCGAGTATAGAGTCAAAAGTGCTCTATTTTTCACGAAGGAATTTATCAAGTTAATGTCGTGGATATCATCAACATTCTCTGACTGTTTGCTCATGTTGAAAAAGATATTGAGCTCCAATGTCATATTTTTGGATGATAAATTCATAATTTCATTCCTTCAATTAATGATTGCATTTGATATAGCAAGGAATGGGCGACTAAGAATGACGGGAATTTGGGTGCTCATATCTACGATGGGTTAAGTGTCCAGGACAATAAAGTCTACTGGATAGTAAAATTTATCAACTTGGACTAACACATCCTCAATCATCTCTCTCGGTACATGAACTAAGCAATCAACAAGTTATAATGTGGTTCGGGTGGGTTTTAATTTACCTAGAGCCAATTATTCGCATATCGAGAAAGGAATTAAATTAATGCTCACTCCTAAGTCAAGAAGTGTGTGCTCAATTTGGTGATTCCCAATTATACAATTGATAGTTGGGCTACCAGAATCTCTATATTTTTGTGGCACATCTTGCTTATTAGGAAAATTTTCTTTTGAATGTTTTATCATTTTTTGGTAGTGCATAGATCTTTCAGAAATTTAGCATATGAAAGGATTTGTTTAATGGCATCCAGTAGAGGAATGTTGACCTTTACTTGTTTTAGCACCACTAGAATATTCTGAGAATTAGATAGAGGTTTTGGTACAATCAACCGTTGAGGGAATGACGCAATTGGCTTACTTTGAGGTTCCAGTTCTAACCCATGTAGAGTAATGTTAGGTATATCATTCTCATATATTTTCAGGTCCCTATGTTTTTTAGCCCTCACCGGAATAGATTTGTCAATTGTCTTTCCACTTCTAAGAGTGGTGATAGACTTAGCTAGCTCCATCTGATTTGAAGAGCTTAGGTCACTGATTTCATATTACAATTTTGGGTTGGGGAGAGGCTGAGCCGGAAGGATCCCTTTCTACCCAATCAAATTTTTTAGTTCAAGCCTTTGTATGGCATTTGTAAGGTCTTGAAAAGCTTGCAGCATACCTTGATTAAAAAGCTCTTGGTTTTGTATATGTTTTAAGACCGGATCCTCTTGAAGTTTCCTTTGATTGAGAAATTGGTTAAGGATCCCTTGAGGAGTATCCGTTTGTCCATTCCTCCAATTGAAATTTGGATCGTTCCTCCAACTTGAATTATATGTATTTGAGGTGGGTCCACTGAAAGGTCTTTAGTAGTTGTTCATGGCATTTGATTGCTCAGTCAATATCTCTTGAAAAGCAGGAATTGTTGGATAATTTTTGGTTGTATGTATATTGCACGCGCAAATACCACAAACAACTTCCACAACCTTTTTAGGTTTTGCCTTCTTAAGTTCTATAGCCTCAACTTTTCCTGTGAGTTTGATCAATCTTGCATTTATATCATCTTCCTCTTTTAAGACATAAATTCCTCCCATTTCCTTTGGTTGAGTAAGCTTAAAAGTAGTGGTTCTTGAGGATGTATCCCATGATTACGCGTTCTCAACAAGTTTATTAAAACAATCCCATGCATCATCGACTTCCTTGTTCATGAATTCCCCATTACACATCATCTACACAAATTGGCGCATGGATGAGGTCAATCCCTTATAGAAAAAGCTTGTATTATGCCATATTTCATAGCCATGTTGTGGAAAAAAATTTATGAGATCTCAATCACTCCCAACATTAGAAGAAGGTCTCATCCTCTTTTCGCGTATTCATGATTGCTTTCCTTAAGGTATTTATTTTATGATAGGGAAAGAACTTTTTAAGGAACTCCCTTGTCATCTCAGCCCATGTGCCAATGGACCGTGGTCTTAAGGAATGTAACCATGACTTAGCTTTCTCTTTCAAAAAGAAAGGAAATAATTTTAGTCTAACTATGTCCTTCGACATGTTTGGGAAGTGCAATGTAGATATAATCTCATCGAACTATTTTATATGTAAGTATGAACTTTTAGATTCTAGTCCATGAAACTAAGGAGTTGAATTACCCCTGGTTTAATATCCACAGTTTATGCATTCAATGGGAATATCATGCAGGAAGGTGTACTCACCCCTGCCGGTTGTAAATAATCTCGTAGAGTACGAGGTGGGGGTGCATGATGCATCTCATTCTCATCCTGAACTTTCTCAATTGGAGGTTGAGGTTGATTTGCAGCCATAACTTCTACTGACTAGAGGATCTCAAGTGATGTCTAATCCAGTGATGGATAGGCAACCCTTTGACTAATCCTCCTTCACTTAAGAGACGTCGAGTGTTGTCATGAACCCACTTGGGCGTGAAAGACTTTCAGCCCTTAAGTAATTAAACAACTGCCTAAAAAGAAAACTTAATAAAATAAAACAAATAAGAGATCTAAAAAAGATAAGAGAGATTGAAGAGAAGTTACCCGACTAGGGTTTCTATGTTAGGATACTATAAAATAGAAAACAATGTTAGTTTCTAAAAGCAATTTCAGAAAAAATCCTAACCTAAAAATGTAGCAGAAAAATAAATCATAATCTTAACCTAATTCTAAAACTAATTAATCTCAGAAAAACGTAGTTGTAGTCCCCAGAAATGATGCCAAAAACTTGTTCATAACCCCAAGTGTAGGGTCGCGAATTAGTAATAATCTCGGTGAGATCGAGGTTGAATCCTCAGGGACTAAACTTCTATGTATTCTGAAATAACTAGAACTAGAACTAGAAAAATATCTACATCTAAATCTGAAATAAAGGTGAGTAATTGTGAATAAAGTTGATTAAAACTTGTGAATTTAAAGGT
>NC_080589.1:22313585-22328585 GCF_029962835.1 Magnolia sinica | reverse complement strand
TTTTTCTGTTGGTCCA
Source organism: Magnolia sinica (assembly GCF_029962835.1). Taxonomy (NCBI): domain Eukaryota; kingdom Viridiplantae; phylum Streptophyta; class Magnoliopsida; order Magnoliales; family Magnoliaceae; genus Magnolia; species Magnolia sinica. Next base: position 22,328,569 of record NC_080589.1, on the reverse strand, counting down.
TGCCCAGTCCTGAAAACTGCTCAACCAGTCGTGTAAATAGTGCTCAACCAGTCGTGTAGTGCTCGACTCATTTTTAAACGAGTAATTTGGACTTACATGACCAGTCATGTGATGTCCACGACCAGTCGAGCAGGCCACTCGACCAGTCGTGAGACCCACAAGGCCAGTTGTACAACTGAAAAATCTTATCGTGCCAGAATTTTTGAAAATCTGTTTGGATAAGGCCAGTCGTGCGAACCAATTTTTCACCTATAAATAGTGCTCAAATTTCAGAGTTTCATATTCAATTCTTATCATTCTTAAGCAATCACTCTGAGATTATTTTGAGTACATTCTAGGCTATTTTATGCATATTTAAGATTCTTTAAAATAGCTCTTGTATTTTGATTTTGATTCTCTATTCCATTCTTATATTAAAAAGGGATATTTGATTTACCCTTTCACGAGATCAAAATCAAAGCAAAGCCCTTGCTAATTTAATTAAAAATCATCTAGACTTAGAACCCTATAAACTTGTGAGATTGAACGTTGAACATCTACGTCGTCATCAAGTTGGTTCTACCGGACTACTTCAAAATCTTCATATGGATAAGTATTTTACTTTTTCTGTAATTCAATTCTGTTTTGGTTTGTGAGATTGTTCCAGAAAATCTCCATTTGTGGTTTGTCTGAGGTGATCCAAAAAACTCAGAGCATGGGGTTTTTGAATTGTGTAAGCCCACTTGAAAGACACAATTGTGAAGGTTTTAGGTGAACCTTGAAAAACCTATTTTGGATTAGTGAACAATAATATCCCGAGGGAGTGGATATTAGGAGTGGAGTAGTTGTGTGGCTGTTATTTAACAGTTGGTATACACACAAGTGAACCATTATAATTCTTTGTATTTGGTGGATGTGTGGTTGATTTCTTTATCTTTTATGGTTTAAGATTGTGGAATGTATTTGTGGATGTGAATGTTGTAATCTTTGCATTTCAACATTGTGTGGTGAATGTTATAATAGATTAGTTTCTATTTCTTTCATATCCTCTTCAGTTTGAGTTTTTGATACTCACCCACATTCTAGTAAGGTTGTCCTGCCATAAACCATTGGTTTTTGATGTTAGGTTGTCCTTAGAACCAAGTTTATATCAACCTCTCAATACTTAATTTTTGAGGTTATTATTTCCTTTGGTTATTTGCTTTTCTTTTGGCTATATTGTTATTTTTATTTTGCTTATTATTTTAATTTGGCGTTGTCCTATTCACCCACCCCCCCCCCCCCAGGACATTTTGCTCGGCCTTTTCAAGTAGTATCAAAGCCTAATAGCGTGTTTATTTGAATTTAATTCTTGAGCTAGCCGATCTGAGCATTTAAGATGTCAAATTTTCATAGCCTTTCTATCACTATGCCTCCACCTTTTGATGGCTCTAATTATGCTTATTGGAAAGCCATAATGAGAATATTCTTGAGGTCTATTGATGAGAATGTGTGGCAAGCCATAATAACTAAATGGACTCCACATACTGTTGAAGTTGTAGGCCTTGATGGAACTAAAACTCTAAAAGTTGCTCCTTATAGCACTTGGACCACTCTTCAGAGAACTGAGAGTATTGCCAATGCCAAGGCTTTAAATGCAATCACTTGCGCACTATCGCCAGATGAATTCAAACAAATTATATCTTGTGATACTATGAAACAAGCCTGGGATATCTTAGAAATGACACACGAGGGTACGACTACTGTCAAGAAATCTAAACTACAAATCCTCACAACTAGGTTTGAGGAAATACGTATGGAAGAAAGTGAAACATTCATGGACTTCTATACCAAGTTGAATGACATAGTCAACTCTATGTGGGGTCTTGGAGATAGCATCCCAGAAAGCAAAGTATGTGCAAAGATACTATGCTCACTACCTGAAAGGTTCAATTCGAAAGTCACGGCCATTCCGGAACTTCGTGACACAGATCATATGCAGGTTGAAGAACTGGTTGGTTCGTTACAAACCTACGAGTTAAACTTTAAATCTTCGAAAGGTAAATTTATTGCCCTTAAATCTTTTAAAAGTATTTCTCATGAAAATAATAATTCTGATTTAGACACTTCTGAAGATGATATGGCCCTTTTAGCTAAAAAAATTTATAAGATTTTCAAAAGTAAAAAAGAGGGTTGATGTTCAAAAACCCGTTGAAAAGAAAATATCAAGATCTAAAAATTGGAAATCTTTAAAAGACAGCCAATGCTACAACTGCAATGAATATGGGCATCTAACAAACAAATGTCCTAAAAAGGACAAACCTAAAAAGAAAGGTATGTTGGCTACATGGGATGAATCTTCCTGCTCTGAAGCCTCTTCTGAGTCAGAAGATTCTGAAACTGAGTCGGGTAATGATGTTAAAGCCCTAATGACTCTAGCCAAGTTCACTTTCTCAGATAATGATACAACCAGTGAAGAAAATCTGGGAAGTGATCATGAGAATGAAAAAGATCTTAAGGATGCTTATGATGCCTTATACAGGGAAAGTTGTAAAATAGTTGTTAAATTAAAACTTCAGAAAGAAAAGTTTTTAAAATTGAAAGAGAATTTTGATAATCTGGTTTTGAAAAAATCACATCTTTTATATTACTTTGGAAAAACTAAGTGTGACTTAGATTTCAAAACGTCCCAAGTTAAAAACTTAAAATCTGAAAGTGAAAACCTAAAACTGGAAGTCTCTTCACTTTTGAGTTTGAAGGACACATGGAGGTATGCCCAAGGTGACCCTAAATTAGAAAAATTTCTATCTGAATCCAAAAAATGTGGTGATCAATCTGGATTGGGCTATGATAAAAATACTCCTCCCAAATATAAGAATACTCCTCCTAAATTTGTTAAAGGAGAGTCTTCTAACTCAAAAGGAAAAATTCGGAATCAAAATATTTCTAAAATGACTAAAACTTTTTAGTCTTTAAATCCTAAAAAGAACCATATCAACTATAAAAATCAGAACCGTAATCCTTTAGCTGAGAAAATTGTAAACTTGCTTAAGGAGCTCTTAAAATCTAACTCAATGGGTAGGACGTATAACAATTATAAACAGAAAAAGACCAACTATATTCCTAAACCCAAAAGTGTAATGAAATGGGTCCCTAAGGTTGCTTGTTTGGTTGCCCACACCGCATTCAAAGCCATGAGTCATTCAAAGTAGTACCTGGATAGTGGTTGCTCCAGACATATGACAGGTGACAAAATTTTGTTCACCAGTCTTAAAGACATGACTGATGGTTCAGTCACATTCGGTGATGGTAACAACTGCAAAATTATTGGCTATGGTACAGTTCAACTCCCTAACCTCCCTCTTTTTTAAAATATTTTAAATGTAGAAGGTTTAAAACATAATTTACTAAGCATTTCTCAAATTTGCGATAATAATCATAGTGTAAAATTTTCAAACCAAAAATGTGAAATCTTAAATAAGAATGGTTCTGTAATATTAACTGGTCACAGAACTTCTGAGAACTGCTATATAGTTAGTGACTCAAGCTCATCTAAGCTATCGTGTTACATGGTCCATACCGATGAAACCGAACTATGGCATAAGCGCGTAGGACATGTACACTACCGCAACTTGTATAGATTGAGCAAAAGTGATTTGGTAATAGGTCTACCCAAAATAAAAAAAGTGGATAAGATATGTGGCGAGTGCCAGATTGGTAGACAAACCAAGAGTGCTCACAAAAAAGATAAACTCCAATGTCACATCTAAACCACTCGAACTACTCCACATGGATCTCATAGGACCAACTAGAACAAAGAGTCGAGGCGGCAAGAAGTATATTCTAGTCATTGTAGATGACTTTACCAGGTATACTTGGGTAGTCTTCTTAGGAGAGAAATCTAAAACTCTCGACGAAGTAAAAAGGGTACTTAAACGTATCCAAAATGAAAAAGAGTTACAAGTCACTAGGATCCGTAGTGATCATGGTTATGAGTTTGAAAATAGCAGTTTTGAGAAATTTTGTAGTGACCAAGGAATATCACATGAATATTTTGCACCCAAAACACTACAACAAAATGGGATAGTGGAAAGGAAAAATAGGGTGCTTCGAGAAATGGCTAATGTAATGTTAAATAGTATGAAGCTTCCTAAAATTCTCTGGGCTGATGCTGTAAATACTGCTTATTATATAATTAACCGTGTTTACATTAGAAAATTAAATAATAAAACGGCTTATGAGATGTGATTTGCTAAGAAGCCTTCTGTCAAATACTTTCGAGTTTTCGGCAGTAAATGCTATATCTTACGTGATTGAGAACATCTGGGTAAATTTGATACCAAAAGTGATGAAGGGATATTATTAGGGTATGCTCTGAATAGTCGAGCATATCGGGTACTCAACAAGAGGACCGATGTAATACAAGAATCTATTAATGTGGTTATTGATGATCATATGAATACACCTGTCTCAAGTTCAGAAGATGATGAAGTTTTTCAAATTGATAAACCAGATTCTTCATCTAATCAAAATAACACTGAACTACGATTAAATAAAGATCATCCTACTAATCAAATCCTTGAAAATTCCCTCACTAGTGTACGCACTCGTAAACAATTAGAAGATATGTGTAACTACGTGTGTTTTACATCTCGGATGGAACCGGCTAACATAAAAGAAGCCCTTACTGATGAAAACTGGATTGTAGCTATGCAAGAAGAGCTCAATCAGTTTGTAAGAAATGACGTTTGGTATTTAGTTCCAAGACCAACTGATAAACATATTATTGGAACAAAATGAATTTTTAAGAATAAGTCTGATGAACTTGGTAACATAATTAGAAACAAGGCTAAGCTGGTTGTACAAGGGTATACTCAAATTGAAGGTATTGATTATGATGAAACCTTTGCCCCAGTAGCTCGTCTTAAATCAATCAGACTGTTTATATCCATTGCGTGCTTTAAAAAATTCAAAATATATCAAATGGATGTTAAGAGTACATTTTTAAATGGTGATTTGCATGAAGAAGTATACGTTGAACAACCAAAGGGTTTTGAAGACCCTAAGCATGTTAATCATGTTTATCACCTGAAAAAGGCACTCTATAGTTTGAAACAGGCTCCCAGGGTATGGTACAAGAAATTAACTAAATTCTTATTAAGTCATGAGTTTGTAATGGGGAGTGTAGATAAAATATTATTTGTTAAGAAACATAAAGATCATATTTTAATTGTGCAAATTTTTGTTGATGACATCATCTATGGATCTACCTGTGCGAACATGTCTGTTGAGTTTGCAGATCTTATGAAATTCAAATTCAAAATGAGCATGGTTGGAAAACTAAATTATTTCATAGGGTTGCAAATTAAACAGCTTCCTGATGGATTCTTCATCTCTCAAACCAAATATGCTCTGAACTTAGTTAAAAGGTTCGGATTTGAGAGTGGGAAGAATTTTGATACTCTAATGAGTACCATTCTGAAAGTCTCTAAGGATTCAACAGGTAAGAGTGTGAATCCTAAGTTGTATCGTAGTATGATAGGAAGTTTACTTTATTTAACTAAGAGTCGACCGGATATTGCTTTTAAAGTTGGAATTTGTGTCAGATATCAATTGGACCCTAAAGAGTCCCACTTGATTGTTGTTAAGCGAATTTTGTGATATGTCGCTAGTTCAGCTAATCTTGATCTCTTGTATCCACATGATGCTAGTGTGCAATTAGCTGGTTACACGGATGCTGATTGGGCTGGCAACATTAATGATCGTAAATAAACCAGTGGTGGTTGTTTCTATGTTGGGAACTATCTAGTTTCTTGGTTAAGTAGGAAATAAAGTTCTGTATCGCTCTTTAATACTGAGGCTAAATATATTGCTGCAGGTAATGTATGCACTCAACTATGGATAAAGAGAATACTAAGCGATTACGGAATTATGCAAGAATCTATGATGTTATATTGTGATAACACAAGCGCAATTAATATTTTCAAAAATCCTATTCAGCATTCACGAACCAAGCACATTGACATTAAGTATCATTATATTCATAAATTGGTGGAAGAAAAGATAATTTCATTAGAATATATTCAGTCTGAGAATCAACTAGCCGATGTATTCACAAAATCGCTCGACAAAAATCGATTTGCAAAATTGAAATTTGATCTTGATATGTGCAATATGAATTGATGATTTATGTTCATTTGTATCATAATGTATGTATATATTATTTTATATTTTTTTAATTTAAATATATGCAAAATTGTACATTTTCTATGTTACACGACCAATCGAGTACACACTCGACCACTCGTGACACGACCGATCGAGTATGTACATGACCAGTCGTGAAATGCGTGAATTGGGTTTTTATTTGGGAAAAAATGATTTTTCTTAATTTCCTTCTTCTCCATCAAGCCCAACCACGACCGGTCGAACCCATCTCCGATTACTCTCCGGTTAGTGCTTCATTTTTTATTTTCTTATGTATTTAAGTTCATTGATCATCCTTAATCTTGTTTTTGCTTCTTATTTCTTTGTTATCTTGTTGCAATGGAAGGAAGAAATAGGAAGAGAACCACTCGCGGTCCCTCTTCTTCCCGTTTCACACCCACTACCGTGTGTCATCTTCAGCCTTCCGAAGAGGATCCTGAGAGTATGCGGTATTTCTGTCTTAGAAATGTTATTGTTGAGAGTGTTGTCCTTGTTAATCATATTGAGCGCTTCAACATTGTCTCTCTCCTTCATGCTGTAGGTTGGGAAAACATACTATCTTGAGGTGGTTCTGCATACCGATCCATTGCGCAGGGCATCTACGCTTGTATTACTGAGTTCTCTCAAGATGATTTGACATTTATTGTGTTAACTAAAGAAGGTCCAATTAAGGTAGACCGTCATTTGATTTCAGTAATCATGAATATACCTATTGTTGATAACGGTGTACCCATATCTACTTTGCAAGCTAGACCTTCTGAAAATGCTAAACAATTTATTACAAGAGTTCTCTGTAACATGAATGTAGAATGAAATGATGGTACTGCGCTCAGTTCCAAATATATGTTACCCAGATACAGGGTCTTGCATCGTATTTTTATTTCAAATGTCTATCCTCGATCAGGTTACAAGACTGAGCTGACCTCTTTTATGGGCCGCATTATGCATTCTGTTATAACTGGCATCCATATCTGTCTTCCTTCTCTTATCCGTCATTATATTATTCAGTTTTGTCTTCACCCTGGTCATAACGATATTCCTTTCACTTATCTTATAACTGCTTTAGCTACTCATGCTTTGGTAGTTATATCTGTTGGGGAAGGTTCTATTAATCTTCATCCATTTAACAATTTGAATATCAACAAGATGAACTTGGACTTGGCACCTAGTCAAGTTGATGGGAATGCTGGAGGAGATGAAGAAGCTGAAGATGTTGACGCTTTACCTCAAGAAGACGTTAATATGGATGATTTATTTGATGAACTTAAATCAGATTTTGAGGCTGACCCTGATTATCAGCCTTCTGATTTTGCTGAGAGGTTGCATACTCTTCAGGAATAGGTGGCTCAACTTTGAGTAACCTAAGATTCTCAATTTGCTTATATGCGCAAATATATGAGGCGCATTAATAAGGGTTTACATCAAATTGATCCATCTATTCCTACTCCCTCTTTAGGATCTAACTAGTTTCGTTTTGATTTGGATGTATCTATAATAACTTAATTCTAACTCTTTTCCCTATAACTGCTTGGAAAATGTTGTTTAAACTCTTATCTATGGTATCAGTTCAGATACTTTGTCTTATTTGCTTTGGATTAGTAGTTATTAATTCTACTTGCTCTCTTATTATCTTCCTTTATCATTATTCGCTTCCTTTGTCATGTTGTGACAAAAAGGGGGGAGATCATTGTTGAATGATATGAGGATATGATAGCTATGATGAATGGGCTAATATTTTTTTTGCAGAGAGTAGTGTGGATTAAGGGGGAGAGTTGATTTTTTATTAGTATATTATTGATTATGGATCATATCATAATATGTTTATGGAATGTGTTCTTTGAATATCTATTATGCATATTGTAATTTTGGTTTTGTCACAAATTTAACAAAGGGGGAGATTGAAAGTGCCATGTTAATAAACCCTAAGTATTGTCAAATTTTGGTGTGCCAAACCAATTCAAGTTTGTATCTTGATTTGTATCAAGCCTGTGCATCTGTTCACATTGAATCTTCGACGTTCGTTCTATTCATGCTGAATTTATCTTGAATCTTCAACGTTTGTTCTGTTCGTGCTGAATTTATCTTGCTGATATATACAATGAACTTACCGAGATCTTTAAACTTGATGAAATCAAGACTTAGTTTTCAAGAACATTGCAGTTCAAGATTTAGAACTAGAAAAGTTCAAGAACTCAAGACCTAGTTGAAGACTATGTTCGATATGTCGAGTTCAAGCTTCGAAGAGCGCAAGAATTAAAGTTACTGAAGCGATAGCTTGATGGTTCATATGTTCTATCTCACAAGTAAGGTATGATTGACTTAGATTGACCATAGATCATGATTAGATCATTTCATACTTGTGGTAAGTCATTTTGGTCATTTTATAAGTGTAAAATTCTACTCTTTCAACTAGCCCTAGCACTAGCTCGACCAGTCCTAGAATTTTCTCGACCAGTCCAGGATTTATTATGAATTTTTAGAATTTTTTTGTTGGTCTACGACTAGTCCTGGAAACTACTCGACCAGTCATGTGAATAGTGCTTGACCAGTCATGCAGTGCTCGTGTAAGACCCGTATCCTAGCATGTACTGTTCCATAGGCTTCTGCAGGCCTCCCGGTCGAATTCCAGAGACCCGCGATCTGTTATCAACATTTGCACACGATCCTAAGTCATGTCCCGTATATCAGAGTCGGCTCAACTCGAAACTTGTATCCTTGCGATCGCGTCGTCGCCGCGGTTCCAACGCCGCGTATTACATGGCGAGGCGATACCCAGGCCAGGAGATATAAGCCTGCTTCTGGTTCGAGGAAAACGCTGCACATTTGCATACCCAAGATAATCTTTCAAATCAATCACGTCACATCCTATCAATTAAGTACCACATCACCTCACATGTCAAGTACATACCCTATCCCCAAGCAACCCCAAACTCAAAGCAACTCATCCCTTACAAGTCAAAGTACACATCACCCATCCCTCTCACTCCTTACAACCTCTCTCTCTTTCATTTCTCTCTCATTCCTCCCAAGCAACCAAGCACCCAATGTCCATGGCTTCCATGGAGAAGCTAGTGTGGCCCACCTTCCTACCTCCCATCTCCACCGTCCAAGCATCATCTCAACCGTTGAAGTGCATTCCATGGAGCTCTAGGACGCATCGGTGGAAGAAGAAGTTCAAGAAGATGATTGGTGGGTGATTTTATGTGTTGATTTTGTGATTTAAGGGCCCACTTATGGTGGGACCCATCTTGATGTATGTGATTGTAAACTAGAGGGGCCCATAGTGGAGGGGTCCCTCCCCTTCTTACGTCTCTCTCTCTCTCTCTCTCTCTCTCTCTCTCTCTCTCTCTCTCTCTTTTCCCATGTTCCATGGCCCACCTAGTGTATGTGTCTATGGCCCACCATGATGTATCATATCCATGCCATCTACCCATGGGACCCACCTTGCTGGACTGTCCAGCGGACGGGACTGCTGCCTGTCCGTCTGAACAGGCCCGGAAGAAGGGATAAACAAGTAGCAGCTTATACCCAAGCTGGTGGACCCCAAGTGGACTCACCTTGATGTATATATTATATATTATATATTATATACATATTCTCCACCGTCCAGCAGCTGGATGGTGGAGCCTGCCTTGATAACGTGGAATCCACACCGTCCACGTGAATTTTTGGGGCCTGCCCCACTTGATGTATATGTTATCTCCACACCGTCCATTGTTTGGACGGTGGGACCCACCCTGCATGAACGTACGTGTAGGGTGCGGGGCCTACCATGATGCATGTTGTATCCATTCCATCCATTACGGATTGGCTGGTGTACCTCCTACCAACAGCAAGCTGCTATACTGACGCAGCAGGCTCTACGAGCCCCATCATGAGGTATATGTCGTCCATCCCTCAGCAACTCGTGGGCCCACCTCACACGTGTGACACGTGCGGGTGGGACCCACCTCGATGTATTTATTCTGCCCCACACCGTCCATCTGGACGGTGTAGGTGTGGGGTGCACAGTGATGTATGGGTTTAATCCCCATTGTCCATCCATTTGAGGATGTGGGCCACACCACGATGCATGTGTTTCTCCATTCGTCCATCTGTTTTGAGACGAGAGGCCCATTCCACACGTGTGGGCAGGTGGACCCCATCTTTATGTATCTGTTTTACATCCATGTTGTTCGCCAGTTTTGGGCTGTGTGGACCCATACCTTGATAATGTGTTGTATGCCACGCCTTCCATCTATGTGTGGTTCACCTTGACATATGTACTTTATTTACATGTTGTCCGTCCGTGGCCCACCTTGATGTATGCATTCTACCTTCATGTCATACATCTGTTTGCTGCATGTGGAGCCTACCTTGATGTATGATTGTATATCTAACAATCTGTCCAGTTGGGCTGGACGTGGGCCACCATGCTGCATGTATTTCATCCTTACCGTGCGGTTAAGCTGGATGTGGACCCCACCGTGATGTACATCTGTACTAGGGCCACCATGATCCATGTGCTGGAAACTCGCAACACCCAGGATAGTGGTCCACCTAGATGAATTTGCTGTATATCCAGGATGCCCATCCATTTTTCCTGGATTATAGGCTACCCATTGGGCCAATTTTTGTGGTGCAACAGGCCCACCTTGAGGCATGCATTATAGGCAATCTATCCACCTAATTTCCTGGGTTATGGGTTGCCCCATTAGGCCCACCTTGAGATGCAATGGACCCATCTTGATGTATGTGTTATAACCACGTCGTCCAGTTCGCTGGACGTGCGGCCCACTGTTATATGTGTTGTTCATCCATGCCAATCATTTGGTGTGCCCATTTCGAAGGTGCAAGCCCACCTATTCCAAAATTAAGGCCCATTAGTGCGGCCTATTGATGTAGCCCACTTGATATGTATGAGGCCCATTAGTACGTCCCATTGATATAGCCCACTTGATATGTATGAGGCCCATTAGTGCGGCCCATTGATGTATTCGACTTGATGTATATGAGGCCCATTGGTGTGGCGCAATGATGCGACTCGCTTGTTGTATATGAGGCCCATTGGTGTGGCCCAATGATGCGGCCCGCTTATTGTATATGAGGCTCATTAATGTGGACCATTGATGAGACCCACTTAATGTATTCGAGGCCCATGGTTGCAGCCCAATACGGTGTATGAATGTCCTATTACGTTGTGTATGAATCCCTTGTATGGGCCACACCTTGGGAGCAATGTTGGTTAAATATCCACATTGATGGGCAATGATGGTTGAAAGTCCTCATTGTGACCTTCCCTTAAACCGATTGTCAAGCCCGATTCCGTCTGTCGAGCCCGATTCCATTTGTCGAGGCTGATTCTATTTATCAAGGCCGATTTCGATTGTCGAGGCCTATTCTGACTGTCGAGGTGATTCCGTTTGTCAAGGCTGATTCCATTTGTTGAGCCCGATTTTGATTATCGAGGCTGATTCCATTTGTTGAGTCCGATTTCAATTATCGAGACTGATTCCATTTATCGAGGCTGATTCCGATTGTCGAGCCTAATTCCGTTGTCGAGGCCGATTCTGATTATTGAGGCTGATTGTCAAGGCCAATTGTTGGGGCCAATTTCGATTGTCAAAGCCGATTGTTGAAGCCGATTCTCATTTGTCGAGGCCGATTCTGATTGTAGAGGCCGATTTCGTTTGTCGAGGTCGATTCCATTTGTCGAGGTCGATTCTAATTATCGAGGCTGATTTCGTTTGTCAAGCCCTATTCCAATTATCAAGCCCAATTCCGTTTGTCGAGGCCGATTCCGATTGTCAAAACTGATTGTCGAGGCCAATTCCGATTGTCTAGGCACATTCTATTTGTCAAAGCCGATTCCATTTGTCAAGGCCGATTTCGATTGTCAAGGCTGATTTTGTTTATCGAGCCTGATTCCGATTATCGAGCGTGATTCTATTTGTCGAGGCCGATTCTGATTGTCGAGGCCGATTGTTGATACCGATTCCAATTGTCGAGGCCAATTATCAAGGGCGATTCTGTTTATGGAGGCCAATTGTCGAGGCCGATTCAGATTTGTCGAGACCGATTTCGATTGTCGAGGTCGATTGTTGAGGCTCATTGTTGAGGCCCATGTAATACGGCCCACTTGATGTATATGAAGCCCGTGTGATGTGGCCCACTGTGACCATGTGAGGCCCATCGTGACCATGTGAGGCCCATTGTAACCATGTGGGGCCGGTTGTGTTGTACAAAGCCCATCATGACCATGTAAGGCCCATTGTGATGGTATGAGGCCTATTGTGAATCTATGAGGACCATTGCGATGAGAGAGACGCATTATGATTATATGAGACCCGTCGTGACTAGATAAGGCCCATTGCGATGTGAGAGGCTCATAGTGATTGTGTGAGATCAATCATTATTATATTCGTTAATCATGCATAGCATCGTGTTACATGCCCATACGCATCATCTGTATGTTCGATATGAGATGTGGTTGACCATTACATATGCCATAGGGTAGGTTGTTTATGTGACTCCCTGATAGGTGGAGTTGCCCTACATGAGTGCATGGTATGCACAGGATTGATGCATGATTAGAATGTGTGACTCATGCATCTCACATTGTGTGATTATGATTACTGTACGCCCTAGCGACATCAAGGCTGTAGCCTCCACAAGCATATCGTGGATGGCCAGATGGGACACTAAAAATCTGTTCTACATGAGGTGTTATAGATATCCCTAGGTGAAAGTCCTTAAACCCTCTTGGTTCCAGAGGTTGCTCCAACATCTAGACCGAGTGGATGCATAAGCACACAAGGGCCGTATACCATTAGGCCGCGTCTGGGTGCGGCCTTACCTGCCCGAGAGGAGGGGACAAAGCTAGGCTGAGTTTAACCAGCTTGAGAAATGGGTCCACTATCGGCGAGCCGAGCCTAATATTGGCAGGCGGATAGTGAGGTATCTTCCACTCACCTTGTTGTACGCGATGGGGCGGCAATCTGGTTGGAGTGTAATAGACCCTGGTGATTTTCCAGAGAGGAACCGTACTGATATGTGGATTTATTGAGCAAGAGTTACATACTCATTCATTCATTCACTATCCACTCGGGCTGGTGGTGCGCAACTATTTGTTACGTATACCTTCGCAATGGCCAGGATTTCAGTTGGAGCGCATGACTAACCAAAGATCAGGAGTTTACCACATTGAGTCTGACTATCCAAATTTAGGTATGGGACTAGTTTGGATAAAATTCCCTTGTGATTGACCCCATAGCCTGCGATACTACGTACTATCATCTCGACTTCACTCCAGCTTGGTCATTTCATTCGCACCGCATATTGTATTATATCCACAACATTTAACATTTTGGGTTGCCATGTTTCTCCATTGATATGGCCTAGATACGGCTGACGGTATTCGTAGACTCATCAGGATTTGCATATTGCTTTGCATCCTCAGTATATGATATTGGCTGCTTATGTTTTTGCATCGCATAGCCTTGATATGGCCGTTAGCATTCATGCCTTACATCGCATAGCCTTGGTATGGCTGATAACATTCTTGGATTTAATAGTATGTTTCCTCTTACTATGATATTGTATGACTTATGAGATTATCAGTATTTCTGCTTACTCTGATATCTATGTGTTTAACAGTTACCTTGAGCACACACTTTTACCACCCTCTAAGCTTTATATAAGCTTATGCATGATAGATGTGTGCAGGTGACGCCTAGATGCAATCATAGCTGAGCAGGAGCAGGAGCATGCGGCCAAGCTTTTATGGAATTTTTATTATATGTATGTATTTTTCCATTCAGCATTGTACTCAAATGTTTATATTAGTGGATATGTGATGATGATGTTATTCTTGTGATTTGGGTATACTTGTGGTTATGCTTCTTACAAGATAAATGTATGCTGAAAAATCCTCCTTGTAGGATCCCAGGATTGGAATCTGGCATATGGGCATTGGGAGCCGAGAATGGGGTACTACGAAGGCCGTCAGTACTGGATTCGGCGATCGGAAATTTTGTGTGCCTGGTTTTCGAGTTTAGGGGTGTGACAGCTTGACTCATTTTCCAGCGAGTAATCTGAACTCACACGACCAGTCGCGTGGTGTCCACGACCAGTCGAGCAAGCCACTCGACCAATCGTGGGACCCACAAGGCCAGTCGTGCAACTAAAAAATCTTATCGCGCCAGAATTTTTGAAAATCTATTTAGATAAGGCCAGTCGTAGCTATTCAAAGGCTAGTCATGCGAACCGATTTTTCACTTATAAATAGTGCTCGAATTTCAGAGTTTTCTATTCAATTCTTATCATTCTTAAGCAATCACTCTGAGATTATTTTGAGTACATTTTAGGCTAGTTTGTGCATATTTAAGATTCTTTAAAGTAGCTCTTGTATTTTGATTTTAATTCTCTATTCCATTCTTATATTGAAAAGGGATATTTGATTTACCCTTTCATGATATCAAAATCAAAGCAAAGCTCTTGCTAATTTAATTAAAAATCATCTAGACTTAGAACCCTGTAAACTTGTGAGACCAAATGTTGAACATCTACATCTTCATCAAGTTGGTTATACCGGGCTGCTTACGAATCTTCATACAGATAAGTATTTTACTTTTTCTGTAATTCAATTCTGTTCTAGTTTGTGAGATTATTCCAAAAAATCTCCATTTGTGGTTTATCTAAGGTGATCTAGAAAACTCAGAGCGTGGGGTTTTTGAATTGTGTAAGCCCACTTGAAAGACACAATTGTGAAAGTTTTAGGTGAACCTTGAAAAACCTATTTTGGATTAGTAAACGCTAATATCCCAAGGGAGTGAATATTA